>NC_132895.1:31664925-31867425 GCF_030463535.1 Salminus brasiliensis | reverse complement strand
ATCAGACACCCAGCACACCTCCTCCTCACAGCACCACACCACTGTAAAAGTCCCTAAATCAGACACCCAGCACACCTCCTCCTCACAGCACCACACTACTGTAAAAGTCCCTAAATCAGACACCCAGCACACCTCCTCCTTACAGCACCACACTACTGTAAAAGTCCCTAAATCAGACACCCAGCACACCTCCTCACAGCACCACGCCACTGTAAAAGTCCCTAAATCAGACACCCAGCACACCTCCTCCTCACAGCACCACACTACTGTAAAAGTCCCTAAATCAGACACCCAGCACACCTCCTCCTCACAGCACCACGCCACTGTAAAAGTCCCTAAATCAGACACCCAGCACACCTCCTCCTCACAGCACCACACTACTGTAAAAGTCCCTAAATCAGACACCCAGCACACCTCCTCCTCACAGCACCACACTACTGTAAAAGTCCCTAAATCAGACACCCAGCACACCTCCTCCTCACAGCACCACGCCACTGTAAAAGTCCCTAAATCAGACACCCAGCACACCTCCTCCTCACAGCACCACACTACTGTAAAAGTCCCTAAATCAGACACCCAGCACACCTCCTCCTCACAGCACCACACCACTGTAAAAGTCTCTAAATCAGACACCCAGCACACCTCCTCCTCACAGCACCACGCCACTGTAAAAGTCTCTAAATCAGACACCCAGCACACCTCCTCCTCACAGCACCACACCACTGTAAAAGTCTCTAAATCAGACATACACTTATAATAATTAAAATCAATCAAAATCCTGGATTTCACCAGTCTGGAGAGGGTCCGGACAGCGTCACAGTCAGCTGACTGAGCCACGCGGTTCCTGCGGCTGATGTGTACTGCCAGTTCAGCCTGACCCAGAATAAAATTTATCAGCTGACACTTGGAACGCTCTCTCCGAACATACCTAAAACCCAGGATAAAAGTCTGAGGTGTAAAAGTCACGGTAAGAGACGTAAAAATGGTGCGTAAAACAGCAAACAGGGGACGCAGCCTAAAACAGTGCATAAAAGCGTGAAACACTGTTTCCCTCTGAGGACAGAAAGGACAGCATTGTGTGACCTCAGGGTTTAAAACAGAGATAAAAGAGTTGACAGAGACAATACCATGTAAAACCCTCCACCTCACTCTTTTAGCTAACGGTGGTTTATACAGCGCTCTCCATTCCGGGTGAACATCATCACTAAGACCTAGAGCAGCCCGCCACGGCGTATCGGGTCTGCCGTCCAGTCGCTTTTTATTAAAAACCTTTACGCAAGCCCCATACAGACGCTTGCCCGAGACTGAACTGAGCTCCAAACTCAGCTCCTCTGAGCAGTCCAGTAAGGGGCCGTGGTAGTCCTGCAGGCCAGGAGTGATAGCCACCCTGGGAAAAGGGTCTTCTTCGTCAGGGCTAAGCAACCCTGCACCATAGTCCGTTAGCAGCACTCTTTCATCCGCGGTGAGCTCTAGCCTCCATCGCTGTAGAAGCTGGGCCACTACGCATAAGGACCGCACCCCCAAACGCACCGCCAGGTCCTCCACACCGTCCAACCCAGGTCCAGCGACGTCCACCAGCTGACAGAGTTTCACTATGTTCGAGGAAACTAGAACCCGGACCAGTGCAGGGGAAACTGTGCCTGTAACGTCCAGCCTAGACCCATAGATGACCGGTTCCTCCAAAAGCCAATGTAAAGAGCTGCCCAGTCTGGTTGGGCTAAAAAAAACTCCTTTAAAAAGTCCACGATAAAACACGGGCAAGTGAGCAGAGTTCAGTGCTTTTGTGTCCATTAAAAACAAAGTTCTGTCCATTCCCAATCCTCCAACAGTCTGTAAAATCCTGCATGCCACCGCTCTCCACACCAAGTCCTTAGGGCCACTAAGGAGTCGCTGAAGGAACTGGAGGCGGAAGGCAGCGGTTCTGCTGGCCAAGTGAACCAGCCCCTGTCCTCCTTCTTCTTTAGGCAAAAAGAGGACAGCCTGCGGTAACCAGTGCAACTTATCCCAAAAAAAGTCCACAAGCACCGCCTGAAGGTCTGCAAGAAGATTCGGTGGGGGATCTACACAAGCCAGTTTATGCCACAGAAGAGAAGCAGTAAGGTTATTGATTATGAGCACCCGTCCTCGATATGACAACTAATGGACTAGCCAGGTCCACCTGCTGAGACGGCCCTTCACCTTTTCAACAGTGAGCTCCCAGTTTTGTTTTTCCCACTCACTTTCCCCTAAGTGCACTCCCAAGTATTTAAACCCACCCTTCCTCCATGACAGTCCAGGCAGTGTAGGTCCCCCACCAGTCCAATCCCCCACTAACACAGCCTCACTCTTAGCACAGTTCACCTTAGCAGATGATAAAATCCTAAAATCATGTAAAACATCCACTAAAACGTCCACATCCCTCTGTGAGCTGATCAGCACCACCAGGTCATCCGCATACGCTGAAACACACACAGGTGTGCCGCAGGTTGGAATGACCAGGCCAGCAATCCTCTGTCTCAGCTGGCACAGCAGAGGCTCAATGGACAGGGCATAGAGCATACCAGACAGAGCACAGCCCTGCCGGATACCTCTATGAACCTTAAAAGGAGCGCATAAACCACCGTTAACTTTAAGCACACTTTCAATGTCACTATACAAACCTTGACCATGGCTATGAACCCGGGGTTGAAACCAAAGTTCTCCAGAACTTTCCACAAATAATTATGTTCATTATGTTCCTGGTCCAAGAAAATAAGACCAGTCTTCAAGCCCAATAGTCTGGAGACGGCCAAAACATCATGAATTAAATAAATATTATCAAAAATAGACCTACCAGGCACACAGTACGTCTGGTCAAGGTGAACCACCTGCTCCATTACCTTCCCCAGTCTCGAGGCCAATGCTTTGGAGAGCAGCTTGCAATCCGTGCACAGTAATGCCACAGGACACCAGTTTCTTAACAAGGTCAGGTCCCCCTTCTTCGGCAGAAGGGTCAGGACGGCTCTTCGACAGCTCATGGGAAGTGTCCCAGTAGCCACACTGGCCTGGAGCACCTCAAGCACATCCTGACCCAAAACTGACCAAAAAACCTTATAAAACTCCACCGGTAGGCCATCTATACCAGGGGCCCGACCATTCTCCATGCCCTGCAGGGCCTCATACAGCTCCCCTATAGTCAGCTCAGCATCAAGCCCGTTGGCCAACCGCTGCGAGAGCTTCGCCTGCAGGGGGAAGAACCCATCCCCCACATCCTGCACATCGTCCTGCTCGCTCTCAAACAGCTTAGAGAAAAAGCTGACTGTCTGCTGGCGAAGTTCAGAAGGCTCAGAAACCAACAGCATGCATAAACCTTTTCTGTCCATTTTTACTCTCAAGACCAAAGAAGAACTTCGAAGGAGCATCCATTTTCGTCACATTCTGGAAACGTGATTGGACCAGCGCCCCCTGTGCTGTTATGCCCAGAAGGTCAGCTAATGCAGCTTTTTTCTGTTTGAGAGCCGTAATACGCTCTCGATCTCCTGTGGCCTTTCCCAAACACTGGAGCTCCACAATGTCAATCTCCAGAGCCTTCAGAGATCTGATAATGTCTCTAGTGACATTGAAAGTGTACTGTTGGCAAAACACTTTAATCTGAACCTTAGCTACGTCCCACCATTGCTGCACGGAGGTAAAAGAATGTTTTTGTAATTTAAAAACATCCCAAAAGAAGGTAAAAGACTCCTTAAAATGAACATCATCTAAAAGTGCTGTATTAAAATGCCAGTACGCACTCTGAGGTTTTACGGCACATTTCCGAACAGAACACTGAACCATCCCATGATCCGAAAAACCAACAGGAGAAATAGAACAGTGCGTAAAGACAGATAGATGATGCCTAAAAGTATAAAAGCGATCCAGCCTGGCCAGGGAGAGGGCGTTATCTCTAGCGTGTGCCCATGTATACTGTCTCTGCGTTCCATGTAACATCCTCCAGACGTCACACAGGTCATGGGCCTCTATGAACTCACACAGCCGCCTGCAGGAGGCAGTGTGTGGTTCCAAGTGGTTCCTGTACAGGCTGTCAGCTGTACAATTAAAATCCCCACCCAGAACTAAAAAGCCTGTAAAAGCACAGTCGGAGATCACACTGCTCAGCCTGTCTAAAAACACCATCCGCTCGGCTCCACACAGCATACACACAGATAAAAACCAAGCTCTCGTCTTCAAAACAGGCCTGAACTTTAAGCAGCCTCCCAGGTAAAACCTCATCAACCGTGTATGAGTAGGGAATAAAACTATGAGCAAATAAAACCCCAACACCACCACTTACACTGGAGCCATGGCTTAAAATGACCAGCCCGTCCCACTCCTTAGCCCAGTCAACCGCATTAGCGTCATCGCTGTGCGTCTCCTGAAGGAAGAAGACATCAGCTCGCTTCTGCTTTGATAACTCATAAAACATGGCTCTCTTCAGACTGCCTCTGCCTCCATTCATATTTAGAGTAGCAATCTTTATGTCACTCATTAAAATAATAAAAGAGAGACAGAGCAGAGATGGGAGGCCGGTCTGAGACAACACTCTAGATCTCCTCCTCAGTGCTGGCTCTGTGGAGCTTAGTCAGAATCTTTTTTAATCTAAAAACCTCCAGTGCCGTGAACACCCCCTCCCTCCTAAAATGTTTAACATCATGTATAAACTGCTGACCGTCTGTAAACCGCTCCTCCACCCGCACACCTTTCTGCCCCTTGGTCTCACTCAGGAACTGTTTGATCTCCTCAGCAGTGTACCGCACCGGCAGCGTCTCCTCCTGAGAGCACATAGACCAGCCAGAGTCAGACAGAGAGCCCTCACTGTCCGACTCCACTTCAGCACCACTGACCTCTTTCTTGGCCTGCTTAGTCCCCTTCTCCCGCCCTTATCCACCATGTCCACATCAGCAACCGACTCCAACACCACCGGTTCAGCAGTGACAGGGTCAGTAGGGCCCCCACCCCAGAGCTGCCCGGCTGCTCCACAGGAAGAGCTTCCACGGCAGGATCAGCCGAGGAAGACTCCACCACGGCCGGTGCGGCCCCCGTAGCAGCCGAGGACACAGTAGGCGCTTCCTCCGTAGGCCTCGGGGTGGTCGGCGGGTCCTCCGAAGCCGAGCCCGCGGCCAACGCTAGGGGAACAGCCACCGCGGGTCCAGCCACAACAGGACCCGACCACTCCCGCACAGTACCCACAGTACCAGGTCCAACTCCTCACCATCCTTCAGAACCAGGTCCAACTCCTCACCATCCTTCAGAACCAGGCCCAACTCCTCACCATCCTTCAGAACCATATAGACTACCCTCCTGAAAGAGACCAGGTGCTTCAGCAGAGGAGACTTACAGACCAGAGGAATCTTCCTGATCGGGGAGACACGTTTCCCATAACGGGAGAGCTCACGAGCGAGGAGCTGGTCCGAAATGAAGGGGGGGACATTAGACAAAATGACCTTTTTAGCGGGGGTGCTGAGGGGCAGAACCGGAGTGAGCTGGTCGTTCAGAACCACGCCACTCTGGATCAGGTGGTTCGCTTTTTCAACCGCATTTAGGAACAGTACAACTGCGTGATTCGGGAGGCAGAGACAATGTTGGCGTGGCCCACCGCGCCCCCCACAGCCAGGCAGACCTCCTCCACACTCGCCCTGCACTCCACCTTCACCCCGTGCCTGAGTCAGCCTATCATACAGCGCGCTGCTCGGAGATGCCATGCTCCAGGAGACAACGCCGGCGGCAGACTCTCCTCACACTCACTCACGCACACACTCACTCACTCACACTTACTCACACACACACTCACACTCTCACTCACTCACACTCACACTCAACCAAACCTCAGATACAAAGGTAAAGTAATTACGCGAGAAAGTAAGGCAAACCGCCAAACGCTCACACACACACACACACACTCACACTCACACTCAGTCACTCACTCACACTCACTCACTTACACACACACACACTCAACCAAACCTCAGATACAAAAGTAAAGTAATTACGCGAGAAAGTAAGGCAAACCGCCAAACGCTCACACACGCTCTACCGCTCAGAACCGCGCATGCGCAGAGAGAGAGAGAGAGAGAGAGAGAGAGAGAGAGAGAGAGAGAAACAGACAGAGAGACAGAGAGACAGAGAGACACAGAGAGAGAGAGATAGAGAGAGAGAGAGAGAGAGAGAGAGAGAGAGAGAGAGAGAGAGACAGAGAGAGATTTGAGTTTTAAAAGTTGTTATTTGAACATTAAGAACTGAAACACATCACTGCAGGACGCTCAAAACAAAATAAGGAATGAAACCCTTTCGCACACTCAGCTCCAGTAAAAGGATACACAGCATAGGGGTTTCTAATATAGTGGCCAGTGAAAGGATACACAGCGTAGGGGTTTCTAATATAGTGGCCAGTAAAAGGATACACAGCATAGGGGTTTCTAATATAGTGGCCAGTGAAAGGATACACAGTGTAGGGGTTTCTAATATAGTGGCCAGTGAAAGGATACACAGTGTAGGGGTTTCTAATATAGTGGCCAGTGAAAGGATACACAGTGTAGGGGTTTCTAATATAGTGGCCAGTAAAAGGATACACAGCATAGGGGTTTCTAATATAGTGGCCAGTGAAAGGATACACAGTGTAGGGGTTTCTAATATAGTGGCCAGTGAAAGGATACACAGTGTAGGGGTTTCTAATATAGTGGCCAGTGAAAGGATACACAGCGTAGGGGTTTCTAATATAGTGGCCAGTGAAAGGATACACAGTGTAGATGTTTCTAATATAGTGGCCAGTAAAAGGATACATAGTGTAGGGGGTTCTAATATAGTGGCCAGTGAAAGGATACACAGCATAGGGGTTTCTAATATAGTGGCCAGTGAAAGGATACACAGCATAGGGGTTTCTAATATAGTGGCCAGTGAAAGGATACACAGAAAGACAAGGAGTAATTAACAAAACACCACCTTATACCAAGCTACTGGCATGGTTACAGTTTCAGATGAGGTGGAAAACACATTCGTATATTAATTAAAAAATAATAATAATTGGGACAAAAATTGCGTCTTTTATACGCTTTTGTCGCTCCGATTGGTCATCGTACTTTGATAAGCTTCTTAATAATGGATATTTCGGTATTTAGGAAGTTTAAATTACATTCGATCTGTCAGAAAGGTCATATTTACAGGTGGGGATACTTGGGAATGTAGATGGAACAAGACTTGACCAGATATGAAGTGCAACTGTAGTATAAAAATGATAAAATATAAATAAATCAAGCAGAATGAGGCGGGAACTCAGTGAGAAGGAAATGAAGTGAAAATAGTTAAAAGCGACCTGGAGTAGAAAGACAAGGAGTAATTAAGAAAACACAACCTAAAACCAACCTACTGGAATAGTTACAGTTTCAGATGTGGAGGAAAACACATTCGAATATTAATAAAAAAAATAATTATAATAATAATTGGGATAAAAAATGGCGTCTTTTACACGCTTTTGTCGCTCCGTTTGGTCATCGTACTTTGATGGGCTTCTTAATAATGGATATTTTGGTATTTAGGAAGTTTAATTTACATTCGATCTGTCAGAAAGGTCATATTTACAGGTGGGGAAACTTGGGAATGTAGATGGAACAAGAATTGACCAGATGTGAAGTGCAACTGTAGTATAAAAATGATAAAATATAAATAAATCAAGCAGAATGAGGCGGGAACTCAGCGAGAAGGAAATGAAGTGTAAATAGTTGAAAGGGACCTGGAGGAGAAAGACAAGGAGTAATTAACAAAACACAACCTAAAACCAAGATACTGGAATAGTTACAGTTTCAGATGTGATGGAAAACACATTCGAATATTAATAAAAAATAATTATAATAATAATAATTGGGACACAAATGGCGTCTTTTATAGGCTATTGTCGCTCCGTTTGGTCATCGTACGTTGATAGGCTTCTTAATAATGGATATTTCGGTATTTAGGAAGTTTAATTTACATTCGATCTGTCAGGAGGGTCATATTTACAAGTGGGGATACTTGGAAATGTAGATGGAACACGACTTGACCAGATGTGAAGTACAACTGTAGTACAAAAATGAAAAAATATACATACATCAAGCAGAAATAGGCGGGATTTCAGCAAGAAGGTATTGAAGTGTAAATAGTTAAAAGGGACCTGGAGGAGAAAGACAAGGAGTAATGAACAAAACACAACCTAAAGCCAAGCTACTGGAATAGTTACAGTTTCATATGTGGTTGAAAACACATTCGAATATTAATATAAAACTAATTAGAATAATAATTGGGACACAAATGGCGTCTTTTATACGCTTTTGTCGCTCCGTTTGGTCATCGTACTTTGATAGGCTTCTTAATAATGGATATTTTGGTATTTAGAAAGTTTAATTTACATTCGATCTGTCAGAAAGGTCAAATTTACAGGTGGGGATACTTTGGAATGTAGATGGAACAAGACTTGACCAGATATGAAGTGTAACTGTGGTATAAAAATGATAAAATATAAATAAATCAAGCAGAATGAGGCAGGAACTCAGTGAGAAGGTATTGAAGTGTAAATAGTTAAAAGGGAACTGTAGGAGAAAGACAAGGAGTAATTAACAAAACACAACCTAAAGCCAAGCTACTGGCAAAGTTACAGTTTCAGATGTGGTAGAAAACACATTCGAATATTAATAAAAAATAATTATAATAATAATAATTGGGACACAAATGGCGTCTTTTATACGATTTTGTCGCTCCGTTTAGTCATCGTACTTTGATAGGCTTCTTAATAATGGATATTTTGGTATTTAGGAAGTTTAATTTACATTCGATCTGTCAGAAAGGTCGAATTTACAAGTGGGATGACTTGAGATAGTAGATGGAACACGACTTGACCAGATGTGAAGTGTAACTGTAGTATAAAAATGAAAAAATATACATACATCAAGCAGAATGAGGCAGGATTTCAGCAAGAAGGTATTGAAGTGTAAATAGTTGAAAGGGACCTGGAGGAGAAAGACAAGGAGTAATTAACAAAACACAACCTAAAACCAAGCTACTGGAATAGTTATAGTTTTTAGGAAGTTTATATTACATTCGATCTGTCATAATAATGGATATTTCGGTATTTAGGAAGTTTAATTTACATTCGATCTGTCAGGAGGGTCATATTTACAAGTGGCGATACTTGGGAATGTAGATGGAACACGACTTGACCAGATGTAAAGAGTAAGTGTGGTATAAAAATGAAAAAATATACATACATCAAGCAGAATGAGGCGGGACTTCAGCAAGAAGGTATTAAAGTGAAAATAGTTGAAAAGCACCTGGAGGAGAAAGAAAAGGAGTAATTAACAAAACACAACCTAAAACCAAGCTACTGAAATTGATACAGTTTCAGATGTGATGGAAAACACAATCGAATATTAATAAAAAATAATTATAATAATAATAATTGGGACAAAAATGGCATCTTTTATACAAATATGTCGCACCGTTTGGTCATCGTACGTTGATAGGCTTCTTAATAATGGATATTTCGATATTTAGGAAGTTTAATTTATATTCGATCTGTCAGAAAGGTCGAATTTACAAGTGGGGATACTTGGGATAGTAGATGGAACAAGACTTGACCAGATATGAAGTGTAACTGTGGTATAAAAATGATAAAATATAAATAAATCGGGCAGAATGAGGCGGGAACTTAGTGAGAAGGTATTGAAGTGTAAATAGTTAAAAGGGAACTGTAGGAGAAAGACAAGGAGTAATTAACAAAACACAACCTAAAGTCAAGCTACTGGAATAGTTACAGTTTCAGATGTGGTGGAAAACACATTCGAATGTTAATATAAAACTAATTAGAATAATAATTGGGAAACAAATGGCGTCTTTTTTACACGCTTTTGTCGCTCCGTTTGGTCATCGTACTTTGATAGGCTTCTTAATAATGGATATTTTGGTATTTAGGAAGTTTAATTTACATTCGATCTGTCAGAAAGGTCATATTTACAGGTGGGGAAACTTGGGAATGTAGATGGAACAAGAATTGACCAGATGTGAAGTGCAACTGTAGTATAAAAATGATAAAATATAAATAAATCAAGCAGAATGAGGCGGGAACTCAGCGAGAAGGAAATGAAGTGTAAATAGTTGAAAGGGACCTGGAGGAGAAAGACAAGGAGTAATTAACAAAACACAACCTAAAACCAAGATACTGGAATAGTTACAGTTTCAGATGTGATGGAAAACACATTCGAATATTAATAAAAAATAATTATAATAATAATAATTGGGACACAAATGGCGTCTTTTATAGGCTATTGTCGCTCCGTTTGGTCATCGTACGTTGATAGGCTTCTTAATAATGGATATTTCGGTATTTAGAAAGTTTAATTTATATACGATCTGTCAGGGAGGTCGAATTTACAAGTGGCGATACTTGAGATTGTAGATGGAACACGACTTGACCAGATGTGAAGTGTAACTGTAGTATAAAACATGAAAAAAATATACATACATCAAGCAGAATGAGGCAGGATTTCAGCAAGAAGGTATTGAAGTGTAAATAGTTGAAAGGGACCTGGAGGAGAAAGACAAGGAGTAATTAACAAAACACAACCTAAAACCAAGCTACTGGCATAGTTACAGTTTCATATGTGGTTGAAAACACATTCGAATATTAATATAAAACTAATTAGAATAATAATTGGGACACAAATGGCGTCTTTTATACGCTTTTGTCGCTCCGTTTGGTCATCGTACTTTGATAGGCTTCTTAATAATGGATATTTTGGTATTTAGAAAGTTTAATTTACATTCGATCTGTCAGAAAGGTCAAATTTACAGGTGGGGATACTTTGGAATGTAGATGGAACAAGACTTGACCAGATATGAAGTGTAACTGTGGTATAAAAATGATAAAATATAAATAAATCAAGCAGAATGAGGCAGGAACTCAGTGAGAAGGTATTGAAGTGTAAATAGTTAAAAGGGAACTGTAGGAGAAAGACAAGGAGTAATTAACAAAACACAACCTAAAGCCAAGCTACTGGCAAAGTTACAGTTTCAGATGTGGTAGAAAACACATTCGAATATTAATAAAAAATAATTATAATAATAATAATTGGGACACAAATGGCGTCTTTTATACGATTTTGTCGCTCCGTTTAGTCATCGTACTTTGATAGGCTTCTTAATAATGGATATTTCGGTATTTAGGAAGTTTAATTTATATTCGATCTGTCAGAAAGGTCGAATTTACAAGTGGGGATACTTGGGATAGTAGATGGAACAAGACTTGACCAGATATGAAGTGTAACTGTGGTATAAAAATGATAAAATATAAATAAATCGGGCAGAATGAGGCGGGAACTTAGTGAGAAGGTATTGAAGTGTAAATAGTTAAAAGGGAACTGTAGGAGAAAGACAAGGAGTAATTAACAAAACACAACCTAAAGTCAAGCTACTGGAATAGTTACAGTTTCAGATGTGGTGGAAAACACATTCGAATATTAATAAAAAATAATTATAATAATAATTGGGAAACAAATGGCGTCTTTTTTACACGCTTTTGTCGCTCCGTTTGGTCATCGTACTTTGATAGGCTTCTTAATAATAGATATTTTGGTATTTAGGAAGTTTAATTTACATTCGATCTGTCAGAAAGGTCATATTTACAGGTGGGGATACTTGGGAATGTAGATGGAACAAGACTTGACCAGATATGAAGTGCAACTGTAGTATAAAAATGATAAAATATAAATAAATCAAGCAGAATGAGGCGGGAACTCAGTGAGAAGGAAATGAAGTGAAAATAGTTAAAAGCGACCTGGAGTAGAAAGACAAGGAGTAATTAAGAAAACACAACCTAAAACCAACCTACTGGAATAGTTACAGTTTCAGATGTGGAGGAAAACACATTCGAATATTAATAAAAAAAATAATTATAATAATAATTGGGATAAAAAATGGCGTCTTTTACACGCTTTTGTCGCTCCGTTTGGTCATCGTACTTTGATGGGCTTCTTAATAATGGATATTTTGGTATTTAGGAAGTTTAATTTACATTCGATCTGTCAGAAAGGTCATATTTACAGGTGGGGAAACTTGGGAATGTAGATGGAACAAGAATTGACCAGATGTGAAGTGCAACTGTAGTATAAAAATGATAAAATATAAATAAATCAAGCAGAATGAGGCGGGAACTCAGCGAGAAGGAAATGAAGTGTAAATAGTTGAAAGGGACCTGGAGGAGAAAGACAAGGAGTAATTAACAAAACACAACCTAAAACCAAGATACTGGAATAGTTACAGTTTCAGATGTGATGGAAAACACATTCGAATATTAATAAAAAATAATTATAATAATAATAATTGGGACACAAATGGCGTCTTTTATAGGCTATTGTCGCTCCGTTTGGTCATCGTACGTTGATAGGCTTCTTAATAATGGATATTTCGGTATTTAGAAAGTTTAATTTATATACGATCTGTCAGGGAGGTCGAATTTACAAGTGGCGATACTTGAGATTGTAGATGGAACACGACATGACCAGATATGAAGTGTAACTGTGGTATAAAAATGATAAAATATAAATAAATCAAGCAGAATGAGGCGGGAACTCAGTGAGAAGGTATTGAAGTGTAAAGAGTTAAAAGGGAACTGTAGGAGAAAGACAAGGAGTAATAAACAAAACACAACGTAAAGCCAAGCTACTGGAATAGTTACAGTTTCAGATGTGGTGGAAAACACATTCGAATATTAATATAAAACTAATTAGAATAATAATTGGGACACAAATGGCGTCTTTTACACGCTTTAGTCGCTCCGTTTGGTCATCGTACTTTGATAGGCTTCTTAATAATGGATATTTCGGTATTTAGGAAGTTTAATTTACATTCGATCTGTCAGGAGGGTCATATTTACAAGTGGGGATACTTGGGAATGTAGATGGAACACGACTTGACCAGATGTGAAGTACAACTGTAGTACAAAAATGAAAAAATATACATACATCAAGCAGAAATAGGCGGGATTTCAGCAAGAAGGTATTGAAGTGTAAATAGTTAAAAGGGACCTGGAGGAGAAAGACAAGGAGTAATGAACAAAACACAACCTAAAGCCAAGCTACTGGAATAGTTACAGTTTCATATGTGGTTGAAAACACATTCGAATATTAATATAAAACTAATTAGAATAATAATTGGGACACAAATGGCGTCTTTTACACGCTTTTGTCGCTCCGTTTGGTCATCGTACTTTGATAGGCTTCTTAATAATGGATATTTTGGTATTTAGGAAGTTTAATTTACATTCGATCTGTCAGGAGGGTCATATTTACAAGTGGGGATACTTGGGAATGTAGATGGAACACGACTTGACCAGATGTGAAGTGTAACTGTGGTATAAAAATGATAAAATATAAATAAATCAAGCAGAATGAGGCGGGAACTCAGCGAGAAGGAAATGAAGTGTAAATAGTTGAAAGGGACCTGGAGGAGAAAGACGAGGAGTAATTAAGAAAACACAACCTAAAACCAAGCTACTGGCATAGTTTCAGATTCACATGTGGAGGACAACACATTCGAATATTAATAAAAAATAATTATAATAATAATAATTGGGACAAAACTGGCGTCTTTTATACAATTATGTCGCTCCGTTTGGTCATCGTATGTTGATAGGCTTCTTAATAATGGATATTTCGGTATTTAGGAAGTTTAATTTATATTCGATCTGTCAGAAAGGTCGAATTTACAAGTGGGGATACTTGGGATAGTAGAAGGAACACGACATGACCAGATATGAAGTGTAACTGTGGTATAAAAATGATAAAATATAAATAAATCTAGCAGTATGAGGCGGGAACTTAGTGAGAAGGTATTGAAGTGTAAATAGTTAAAAGGGAACTGTAGGAGAAAGACAAGGAGAAATTAACAAAACACAACCTAAAGCCAAGCTACTGGAATGGTTACAGTTTCAGATGTGGTGGAAAACACATTCGAATTTTAATATAAAACTAATTAGAATAATAATTGGGACACAAATGGCGTCTTTTACACGCTTTAGTCGCTCCGTTTGGTCATCGTACTTTGATATGCTTCTTAAAAATGGATATTTCGGAATTTAGGAAGTTTAATTTACATTCGATCTGTCAGGAGGGTCATATTTACAAGTGGGGATACTTTGGAATGTAGATGGAACACGACTTGACCAGATGTGAAGTGCAACTGTAGTATAAAAATGAAAAAAATATACATGCATCAAGCAGAATGAGGCAGGATTTCAGCAAGAAGGTATTAAAGTGAAAATAGTTGAAAAGCACCTGGAGGAGAAAGAAAAGGAGTAATTAACAAAACACAACCTAAAACCAAGCTACTGGCATAGTTACAGATTCACATGTGGAGGACAACACATTCGAATATTAATAAAAAATAATTATAATAATAATAATTGGGACACAAATGGCGTCTTTTATAGGCTATTGTCGCTCCGTTTGGTCATCGTACGTTGATAGGCTTCTTAATAATGGATATTTCGGTATTTAGAAAGTTTAATTTATATACGATCTGTCTGGGAGGTCGAATTTACAAGTGGCGATACTTGAGATTGTAGATGGAACACGACTTGACCAGATGTGAAGTGTAACTGTAGTATAAAACATGAAAAAAATATACATACATCAAGCAGAATGAGGCAGGATTTCAGCAAGAAGGTATTGAAGTGTAAATAGTTGAAAGGGACCTGGAGGAGAAAGACAAGGAGTAATTAACAAAACACAACCTAAAACCAAGCTACTGGCATAGTTATAGTTTTTAGGAAGTTTATATTACATTCGATCTGTCATAATAATGGATATTTCGGTATTTAGGAAGTTTAATTTACATTCGATCTGTCAGGAGGGTCATATTTACAAGTGGCGATACTTGGGAATGTAGATGGAACACGACTTGACCAGATGTAAAGAGTAAGTGTGGTATAAAAATGAAAAAATATACATACATCAAGCAGAATGAGGCGGGATTTCAGCAAGAAGGTAATAAAGTGAAAATAGTTGAAAAGCACCTGGAGGAGAAAGAAAAGGAGTAATTAACAAAACACAACCTAAAACCAAGCTACTGAAATTGATACAGTTTCAGATGTGATGGAAAACACAATCGAATATTAATAAAAAATAATTATAATAATAATAATTGGGACAAAAATGGCGTCTTTTATACAAATATGTCGCACCGTTTGGTCATCGTACTTTGATAGGCTTCTTAATAATGGATATTTCGGTATTTAGGAAGTTTAATTTATATTCGATCTGTCAGAAAGGTCGAATTTACAAGTGGGGATACTTGGGATAGTAGATGGAACAAGACTTGACCAGATATGAAGTGTAACTGTGGTATAAAAATGATAAAATATAAATAAATCGGGCAGAATGAGGCGGGAACTTAGTGAGAAGGTATTGAAGTGTAAATAGTTAAAAGGGAACTGTAGGAGAAAGACAAGGAGTAATTAACAAAACACAACCTAAAGTCAAGCTACTGGAATAGTTACAGTTTCAGATGTGGTGGAAAACACATTCGAATATTAATAAAAAATAATTATAATAATAATAATTGGGACAAAAATGGCGTCTTTTATACAAATATGTCGCACCGTTTGGTCATCGTACTTTGATAGGCTTCTTAATAATGGATATTTCGGTATTTAGGAAGTTTAATTTATATTCGATCTGTCAGAAAGGTCATATTTACAGGTGGGGAAACTTGGGAATGTAGATGGAACAAGAATTGACCAGATGTGAAGTGCAACTGTAGTATAAAAATGATAAAATATAAATAAATCAAGCAGAATGAGGCGGGAACTCAGCGAGAAGGAAATGAAGTGTAAATAGTTGAAAGGGACCTGGAGGAGAAAGACAAGGAGTAATTAACAAAACACAACCTAAAACCAAGATACTGGAATAGTTACAGTTTCAGATGTGATGGAAAACACATTCGAATATTAATAAAAAATAATTATAATAATAATAATTGGGACACAAATGGCGTCTTTTATAGGCTATTGTCGCTCCGTTTGGTCATCGTACGTTGATAGGCTTCTTAATAATGGATATTTCGGTATTTAGAAAGTTTAATTTATATACGATCTGTCAGGGAGGTCGAATTTACAAGTGGCGATACTTGAGATTGTAGATGGAACACGACTTGACCAGATGTGAAGTGTAACTGTGGTATAAAAATGATAAAATATAAATAAATCGGGCAGAATGAGGCGGGAACTTAGTGAGAAGGTATTGAAGTGTAAATAGTTAAAAGGGAACTGTAGGAGAAAGACAAGGAGAAATTAACAAAACACAACCTAAAATCAAGCTACTGGAATAGTTACAGTTTCAGATGTGGTGGAAAACACATTCGAATATTAATATAAAACTAATTAGAATAATAATTGGGACACAAATGGCGTCTTTTACACGCTTTTGTCGCTCCGTTTGGTCATCGTACTTTGATAGGCTTCTTAATAATGGATATTTCGGTATTTAGGAAGTTTAATTTACATTCGATCTGTCAGGAGGGTCATATTTACAAGTGGGGATACTTGGGAATGTAGATGGAACACGACTTGACCAGATGTGAAGTACAACTGTAGTACAAAAATGAAAAAATATACATACATCAAGCAGAAATAGGCGGGATTTCAGCAAGAAGGTATTGAAGTGTAAATAGTTAAAAGGGACCTGGAGGAGAAAGACAAGGAGTAATGAACAAAACACAACCTAAAACCAAGCTACTGGAATAGTTATAGTTTCATATGTGGTTGAAAACACATTCGAATATTAATATAAAACTAATTAGAATAATAATTGGGACACAAATGGCGTCTTTTACACGCTTTTGTCGCTCCGTTTGGTCATCGTACTTTGATAGGCTTCTTAATAATGGATATTTTGGTATTTAGGAAGTTTAATTTACATTCGATCTGTCAGGAGGGTCATATTTACAAGTGGGGATACTTGGGAATGTAGATGGAACACGACTTGACCAGATGTGAAGTGTAACTGTGGTATAAAAATGATAAAATATAAATAAATCAAGCAGAATGAGGCGGGAACTCAGCGAGAAGGAAATGAAGTGTAAATAGTTGAAAGGGACCTGGAGGAGAAAGACGAGGAGTAATTAAGAAAACACAACCTAAAACCAAGCTACTGGCATAGTTTCAGATTCACATGTGGAGGACAACACATTCGAATATTAATAAAAAATAATTATAATAATAATAATTGGGACAAAACTGGCGTCTTTTATACAATTATGTCGCTCCGTTTGGTCATCGTATGTTGATAGGCTTCTTAATAATGGATATTTCGGTATTTAGGAAGTTTAATTTATATTCGATCTGTCAGAAAGGTCGAATTTACAAGTGGGGATACTTGGGATAGTAGAAGGAACACGACATGACCAGATATGAAGTGTAACTGTGGTATAAAAATGATAAAATATAAATAAATCTAGCAGTATGAGGCGGGAACTTAGTGAGAAGGTATTGAAGTGTAAATAGTTAAAAGGGAACTGTAGGAGAAAGACAAGGAGAAATTAACAAAACACAACCTAAAGCCAAGCTACTGGAATGGTTACAGTTTCAGATGTGGTGGAAAACACATTCGAATTTTAATATAAAACTAATTAGAATAATAATTGGGACACAAATGGCGTCTTTTACACGCTTTAGTCGCTCCGTTTGGTCATCGTACTTTGATATGCTTCTTAATAATGGATATTTCGGAATTTAGGAAGTTTAATTTACATTCGATCTGTCAGGAGGGTCATATTTACAAGTGGGGATACTTTGGAATGTAGATGGAACACGACTTGACCAGATGTGAAGTGCAACTGTAGTATAAAAATGAAAAAAATATACATGCATCAAGCAGAATGAGGCAGGATTTCAGCAAGAAGGTATTAAAGTGAAAATAGTTGAAAAGCACCTGGAGGAGAAAGAAAAGGAGTAATTAACAAAACACAACCTAAAACCAAGCTACTGGCATAGTTACAGATTCACATGTGGAGGACAACACATTCGAATATTAATAAAAAATAATTATAATAATAATAATTGGGACAAAAATGGCGTCTTTTACACTCTTTTGTCGCTCCGTTTGGTCATCGTACGTTGATAGGCTTCTTAATAATGGATATTTCGGTATTTAGGTAGATTAAATTACATTCGATCTGTCTGGGAGGTCGAATTTACAAGTGGGATAACTTGAGATTGTAGATGGAACACGACTTGACCAGATGTGAAGTGTAACTGTAGTATAAAACATGAAAAAATATACATACATCAAGCGGAATGAGGCGGGATTTCAGCAAGAAGGTATTGAAGTGTAAATAGTTGAAAGGGACCTGGAGGAGAAAGACAAGGAGTAATTAAGAAAACACAACCTAAAGCCAAGCTACTGGAATAGTTACACTTTCAGACGTGATGGAAAACACATTCGAATATTAATAAAAAATAATTATAATAATAATTGGGAAACAAATGGCGTCTTTTTTACACGCTTTTGTCGCTCAGTTTGGTCATCGTACTTTGATAGGCTTCTTAATAATGGATATTTTGGTGTTTTGGAAGTTTAATTTACATTCGATCTGTCAGAAAGGTCATATTTACAGGTGGGGATACTTGGGAATGTAGATTGAACAAGACCTGACCAGATATGAAGTGTAACTGTGGTATAAAAATGATAAAATATAAATAAATCAAGCAGAATGAGGCAGGAACTCAGTGAGAAGGTATTGAAGAGAAAATAGTTGAAAGGGACCTGGAGAAGAAAGACAAGGAGTAATTAAGAAAACACAACCTAAAGCCAAGCTACTGGCATAGTTTCAGATTCACATGTGGAGGACAACACATTCGAATATTAATTAAAAAATATATAGAATAATAATTGGGACAAAAATTGCGTCTTTTATACGCTTATGTCGCTCCGTTTGGTCATCGTACTTTGATAGGCTTCTTAATAATGGATATTTTGGTATTTAGGAAGTTTAATTTACATTCGATCTGTCAGAAAGGTCATATTTACAGGTGGGGAAACTTGGGAATGTAGATGGAACACGACTTGACCAGATGTGAAGTGTAACTGTGGTATAAAAATGATAAAATATAAATAAATCAAGCAGAATGAGGCGGGAACTCAGCGAGAAGGAAATGAAGTGTAAATAGTTGAAAGGGACCTGGAGGAGAAAGACGAGGAGTAATTAAGAAAACACAACCTAAAACCAAGCTACTGGCAAAGTTACAGTTTCAGATGTGGTGGAAAACACATTCGAATATTAATAAAAAAATAATTATAATAATTATTGGGATAAAAAATGGCGTCTTTTAGACGCTTTTGTCGCTCCGTTTGGTCATCGTACGTTGATAGGCTTCTTAATAATGGATATTTCGGTATTTAGGAAGTTTAATTTACATTCGGGAGGGTCATATTTACAGGTGGGGATACTTGGGAATGTAGATGGAACAAGACTTGAGCAGATGTGAAGGTTAACTGTGGAATAAAAATGATAGAATATGATAAACCAAGCAGAATGAGGCGAGAATTCAGCGAGAAGGAAATTAAGTGTAAATAGTGGAATTAAATTCTAAATGTGATGTGTAATTGTGGTTTAAAAATGAGAAAATATACGTATATCACGCAAAATAAGAGGTGAAGTCAGAGAGGAGATAGCAAAGAATAAAACAGAAGAGGGAGCTGGAGCTATGTTTAAGACCTGTAAATTGCATTCGATCAGCCAGTTAGGACCAAGTCACAAGTGGGAAACTTAGGAAAACTCAGCGAGAAGATAGTAATGTATAACAGAATAAGCAGGGAGCTGGAGGAGTAGCACAAGATGTAAATAAAAAAGAATTAAATCGAGGTCTTGGAGTAGAGACAGTTTCACCTCTGTTCAAAAACACATTTTAATTATTATTTAAAAAATCATAATAAAAACACTCACCCAATCACACTTTTCATACGCTGCTCTGTCTCCATTGGGTCATGGTACGTTGCTTGGCAGTTCAATAAAAGGAAATATACCATTTGTAAGCATTGCAAATTACACTCGATCAGCCAGTAAGGACCTATTAACACGTGGAAAACTCGCAAATCAAGATGAAACACGGGTTTACGAGGTTTGTCCCTCCTTGTTCGGCGGAGCTCCTCTCTGTAAGATTCCTAAGCTGTTACACCTTTTATATTTTGTTTTAAAACACTGTAAACTACATTGATCAGTAAATGAGGTCGTATTTACTAGTGGGAAACTTGGAATTCTAAATGTGATGTGTAATTGTGGTATAAAAATGAGAAAATATACGTATATCACGCAGAATAAGAGGTGAACTCAGAGAGGAGATAGCAAAGAATAAAACAGAAGAGGGAGCTGGCGGAGAAGCACAAGATGTAAAAGAAAAAAACAGCTGAAACTGAGCTATTGGAGTAGTAATAGTTTTACTTGTGGTCGAAATCACATTCTAATAATATTAAAAATAATTATCATAATAATAATTGACACAACAAACTCACCTTTCACACGCTGGTTCCGCACCGATGGGTGATGGTACGTTGCTAGAATGTTTAAAAGGGCAAATAGAATATGTTTAAGACCTGTAAATTGCATTGATCAGCCAGTTAGGACCAAGTCACAAGTGGGAAACTTAGGAAAACTCAGCGAGAAGATAGTAATGTATAAATGAGTAAACAGGGAGCTGGAGGAGTAGCACAAGATGTAAATAAAAAAGAATCAAATCGAGGTGTTAGAGTACAGACAGTTCCACCTTTGTTCAAAAACACATTTTAATTATTATTTAAAAAATCATAATAAAAACACTCACCCAATCACACTTTTCATACGCTGCTCCGTCTCCATTGTGTCATGGTACGTTGCTTGGCAGTTCAATAAAAGGAAATATACCATTTGTAAGAATTGTAAATTACACTGATCAACCAATAAGGTCGCATTTACACGTGGAAAACTCGCAAATCAAGATGAAACATGGGTTTAGGAGGTGTGTCTTTGAGATGTTCTGCGGAGCTCCTCTCCTTAACATTCCTAAGCTGTTTAAACTGGAACATTTTCGTTTTAAACCATTGTAAACTGCATTCGATCAGTAAATGAGTTCGTATTTACTAGTTGGAAACTTATAATTCCAAATCTGAGGTGTAATTGTGTTATAAAAATGAGAGCATATACATATTTCACTCGTTCCGCTGAGCTCCTCTCTTTAACATTCCTAAGCTGTTCAACTTTGGACATTTCGTTTTTAAACACTGTAAACTGCATTCGATCATCGAGTGAGGTCATATTTACTAGTGGGAAACTTGGAATTCTAAATGTGATGTGTAATTGTGGTATAAAAATGAGAATATTTACATGTATCAAGCAGAATGAGCGGTGAACTCAGAAGAGGTAGCAAAGAATAAAACACATAAGAGGGAGATGGCGAAGAAGGACAAGACGTAAAAAAACAACTGAACTATTGGAGTAGTAACAGTTTGACTTGTAGTCAAAATCACATTCTAATATTATTAAAAATAATAATCATAATAATAGTTAACACAACTAACTCACCTTTCACACGCTGGTTCCGCACCGATGGGTGATGGTACGTTGCTAGAATGTTTAAAAGGGGAAATAAAATATGTTTAAGACCTGTAAATTACATTCAATTAGCCACATAGGTACAAGTTACAAATGGGAAACTTTGGATTAAAGATAAAATACGGATTCCAGATCAAATAAAAACAGATGTAATGCGTAATTTTGGTATAAACATGAGAAAATACACATATATCAAGCAGAGTGATGCAGAAACTCAGCGAGAAGGTAGTAATGAATAAAAGAATAAACAGGGACCAGGAGGAGAAGTCCAAGGTGTCAATAAAGAAAAACACCTAAAACTGGGCTTTTGAAGGAGGCACTGTTTCACCTCTGTCCAAATACAATGTAATAACAACAACGATCATAAAAAGACAACAAACACACATTTTACTTGCTTTTGCAGCGCTGCTGCTTCGCTGTCGCTCGTGGTGCACTTTGGGTTGGTCGTGCGCTTTTGCTGGGCAGCGGATGCGCTGTTTTTGAGATTCCAGGCCGGTGCGTCGCTGCGCCGCTGCTGTTGAGGCACTGCTCTACTGTTGGTGTGGTCAGGGGGGTAAACTTAAAGTCTACACACACACACACACACACACACACACACACACACACACACACACACACACACACAATCTAAATACAGACATGTCATTTCTCTGAATATTATTATTAGAATGTGTTTTCGACTACAAGTAAAACTCCAACAGCTCACTTTTGGGTGTTTTTAAATTTACACCTTGTCCTTCTCCTCCTGTTTTTGCTAGGTGGTTGCTATGGTGTTGCTACTGTATTTGGCCACTATCACATTATCACAGGTGTTTGCTAGTGTGTTGATACGCAGTTGCTACAGTATCCCAAGCAGTTACTATGGTTCTACATATCACTATAAAATCCAAAAGTGCCACTTCAATGGGGAAAGGTCTTTTGTTTATAAGTCTTCTATACAGCACCGGAAAGGGTTCTACTACTCAACGCACTGTTTTCCTGATATTACCCAGAAGAACAGCAGATGTTGATGTAATTTCTTGTAACTGCAGGAGAGGACCTGAAGAAGTACGACGCTCCAGCCGAGGACGAAAGGGCTGTTAAGCATCCTCCCGAGAATGATACAGTCTCACTGGATGAATTGAGGACAGAAGGTGAGCAGCTTCCAGGTAAGTAAACTGAGACAGATCCAATCATTTGAACAAAAAATACCCATGAGAACATCTGGGCAGATGTTGATTCATCTTCTTGTAACTGCAAGAGAGGACCTAAAGGTGGAGGACGCTCCAGCCAATGAACAAAGAGCTGTTCAGAATCCTCCTTAACACGAGACAATCTTACTGGATGTGATGGCACCAGGTGACCAGCATCCAGGTGAGTGCACTGAAACATCAATTGATCCAACAAAAAATACCCATAAGAACATGTAATATCAGGAGAGGAGTGGAAGGTGGTGGACGCTCCAGCCGAGAATGCAAGGGCTGTTGAGCATCCTCTTGCAAATGAGACTGAGGCCCATGAGAACAAACTTCCAGCGTCAAACAGAAGCAAAGGCCAATCCAACCAGAGGCCTGGATTGAGAAGAACAGGAAAAAGAAAAGGGGTACAAGCGGAAAATAATACACAGGAAAGTTGTTCCAGACGTGACAAATTGACCAGCTGACCAGCTTCAAGGTGTGTAAAGTAATCTGAGATAGAATCAAACTAATCAAACATTCAGAAAATACCCAGGAGAACATCTGGACAGATGCTGACTCATCTTCTTGTAACAGCAGGACAGGAGCTGAAAGTAGAGGACGCTCCAGCCAAAGCAGAAAGTGCTGTAGAGCATCTTCTCCAAAACGAGCCAGAGGTCCATACAGATCACCAACCGAGTGATAGAGACAACCACCAAAGAGTACAGGTATGAAGAACTCCACAACACCCTCCCCACCTCCTGAGAGGTGAAAGGGTTCACTCCATCATCAGGAAGTTACAGAACAGAAGCTCCAGCTGAAAAAGAAACGTGTACTAAAGCTACTGCCCTGTTTAGCTTTACAACTATGAACTAATGAGGATGTATTTCAACATGTATTAAAGAGAGCGAGCGAGAGAGAGTGAGTCTGAGAGAGAGATAGATCAGAGTTTGAAGTGTCTAACAGTTGTTTGCTGTTTATTTCAGAAAGAAAAACACATTCAAAATGATTAAAAAAGCATCTTTGAGACAAAGTGTTCTTCATCTAAAGTAGACCCAAATGTTAAAGCTCAGTCTCACGTGATGGATATTGTTCTAAATATCCAGTGGCTGTCGGCCTCATCTGATATGAGGGAATTTTCACCATTCCTTGAAGAGTGAAGACTCTTGATGTAACACCCAGGTGTTGCTTCTGGTCCAGGAAAATTTGTTTACAGTTACAAGTAAAGGAAACCTTCGCTTGACTCTCGTTCAGGTCGTGAACACCTGCTGCAACCTTGACTTGGAAATAAAATCTGTGTTAAACGTTAATCAGACGTCAGGCTGAAATTCTAAAGTGTCTCAAGATGATTTGAGCTGGTGAGAAAGATTCTTTACTGGGACAGTTTATCACCTGTGTAGCCACGCCCCTTTTCTTCTTCTGATGTTGCATTGGGCATTTCTGGTAGTGCTGTCACCTACTGATGGGCAAGAGTACCTACACTGTAAAATGGTATAACCATTAGGGTACACGCACAGCTGTCAGCTCCATACTGGACTACTGGCTACTGCTCTGAGCAGTCCCACCTCTTGCATTTGTGTTACACTAGCGCCCCTGGGTGGGTGCTCTGCTAAACTGCTGCTTAGGACCACTACCCATTTCTTCCCCAAACTTACCAGACTCAACTTATTTTGTTAGTGTCGCCAAACCGGATCCCTCCGTCCGCTTGTCTCCACGGCTTGATCAGCCGATATTTCAACCTTTTGTTTTCTGTGGTGGTGCCATCCGCTTCTTGTAGAGCCCCTTCAGCCTGGTGTAGAAGTCCCCTGGCGCTTCGCCTTCGCGCAACCTGTTGATCCAAAATGGCTTTGTTTCTTTTCATTCATTATGGACTACAAATGTTACTCTGAAAATCAGATATTTAAGCCTTCTGGTCAGTCTACAATAGATTTTTATACTGCAAAAAAACTCTTACAGTAAAAAAAAATACAAGGCACTTGAATGATACCAAGTTGACATGGATAATGATTCATCAGAGAGAAAAGACTGTTACAGGGATACCATTAGTCATGTCAGATGGTGAAAACATTTAATAATCCATCTGATATTGCATATAAATTGAATGTTTTGTAAATACTGATTGTGAATTATTTATTTTTATTTTATTACAGGATTTCTTTCTCTTATATGTTCTTTTGAATCTACTGATACCCAAGAAATAAGTGACATAATTGATAAATCAAAAATATCTTCAGTTGGTCATGAAAATATTTCTGCATTCCTGGTCCAGCAGGTGAAGGAGGTAATACTGCAACCACTTGTTCATATATATTCTTTATCATTGTTGTGCCTGAGAATTGAAAACGTTGCTAAAGTTACTCCTATGTTTAAAGCAGACGACCTGCGTTGCTTTAATAACTATAAACCTATATTTATTATTGCCATGTTTTTCAAAGATATTTGAATGCCATGAATATACTTGAATATGAATAAACCATATGTCTAGTATTTTTGTAAGAAAACTCTAGGTACACCTCCTTGTCCATTTTATCAGCTCTGCTTATCATATAGGAAGACTTTGTAGTTCTATACTTACAGACTGTAGTCCTTCTGTTTCTCTGCATACCCTATTACATAACGTCCAGATCAGTAGAGCAAATGGATAATGGGTTTGGAAACAAGTATAACTAATAACATCTAGTGGCCTGTATGTGTGTGTGTGTGTGTGTGTGTGTGTGTGTGTGTATATATATATATATATATATATATATATATATATATATATAGACATATGTAGTGTGTGTTCTTAAGAGTTTACTTTATCACACAGGTTCCGTCCACTGGGCTCTTTCCCTCATCCTGTGTTCAGACATCGGAGAGGACAGCTGCACCAATGAGCTGCCTGCAGTCCTTGTGCTGCTGCAACTGCAGCGGCGAGTTGGACGACTCGGACACAGAGAGGCCGCGGTGGGAGGAGAAAGCGGTGGAGAAAAGAGCGGGAAAAAAGAAAAAGAGAGGATGGTGGAGGAGATGGAGGAAACGCTGGAGGGTTGAGCAACAGGGATTCTCCATCAGCACATCTGCAGGGATGGTGCAGTACGTGGAGACTCCACTTGGAGATGTGACCAGTACCAGGCAGATGGTGGACGACCTCGCCAGTCACACTGATGAGGCACTCAGCACCAGCAGCCAGTCACTGAGTGAGTACATGAGTGTCAGTGATGGAGCTTCATTCATATGCTTTCCTGTTTTACCCTCAACACATCTTCAACATCCTAAGTGACAGGAAGCAACCCCTCCATGCTCCACCCACAAAAGCATTTGTTGCTAGGTTGGACAGGGCTCTTGATATGTGGTCAGTGGGGTGAAATTGTTTTTGCTAGGTAGTTGCTATGGTGTTGCTACTGTGTTTGGCCACTATCACATTATCACAGGTGGTTGCTACAGTGTTGATAAGCAGATGCTACACTATGGTTCTACATATCACTATAAAATCCAAAAGAACCACTTCAATGATGGAAGGTCTTTTGTATATAAGTCTTCTATACATCACCTGAAAGGGTTCTACTACTGTTGCCAACCCACTGTTCAGTTCTCATGATATTACCCATAAGAACATCTGGGCAGATGTTGATGTATTTTCTTGTAACTGCAGGAGAGGACCTGAAAGTGGACGACGCTCCAGCAGAGGACGACAGGGCTGTTAAGCATCCTCCTCAGGATGATACGACCTCACTGGATGCACTGAGGACACCAGTTGAGCAGCTTCCAGGTAAATAAACTGAAGTAATTCAATCAGTCTAGCAAAAAAGACCTATAAGAACATCTGGGCAGATGTTGATGTATTTTCTTGTAACTGCAGGAGAGCACCTGAAGGTGGAGGACGCTCCAGTCATGTCCAACAGGGCTGTTGAGCATCCTCCAGAGGATGGTACAGTCTCACTGGAAGTGATAAGGACAGCAGGTGACCAGATTCCAGGTAAGTGAACTGAAACAGAATTAATCAATCAAACAAAAAAGACCTATGAGAACATCTGGACAGATGTTGATTCATCATCTTGTCTCTACAGGAGAGGACCTGAAAGTGGTGGACGCTCCAGCTGAGAACGACAGGGCTGTTGAGCATCCTCCTGAGGATGACAGGATCTCCCTGGCTTTGATAATGACACCAGCTGACCAGATTCCAGGTGAGTAAACTAAGACAAAATTAATCAATCAACCAAAAAAAAAAAAAACATGAGAACATCTGGGCAGATGTTGTTTCATATTCTTGATTCTGCAGGAGAGAACCTGAACGTGGAGGACGCTCCAGCCGTGGAAGATTGCGCTGTTGAGCCTCCTCCTGAGAATGACAGGGTCTCACTGGATGTGATAGTGACACCAGCTGACCAGATTCCAGGTGAGTAAACATAGATAGAATCAATAAATCAAACAAAAAAGACCTATGAGAACATCTGGACAGATGTTGATGTATCTTCTTGTAACTGCAGGAGAGGACCTGAAGATGGAGGACGCTCCAGCCGAGGACAAAGCTGTTGAGCATCCTTCTCAGGATGATACAACCTCACTGGATGCACTGAGGACACCAGTTGAGCAGCTTCCAGGTAAATAAACTGAGACAGAAACAAACATTTGAACAAAAAAGACCTAATAAGAACATCTGGGAAGATGTTGATGTATTTTCTTGAAACTGCAGGAGAGGACCTGAAGGAGGACAAGGCTCCAGCAGAGGACAAGGCTTTTGAGAATCCTTCTGAGGATGACAGGATCTCACTGGACGCGATATCGACAACAGCTGACCAGATTCCACGTGAGTAAATTTAGATAGATTCAATGAATCAAACAAAAAAGACCTAATAAGAACATCTGGCAGATGTTGATGTATCTTCTTGTAACTGCAGGAGAGGACCTGAAGGTGGAGAGCGCTTCAGCCGAGGACAAGGCTGTTGAGCATCCTCCTCAGGATGATACAACCTCACTGGATGCACTGAGGACACCAGTTGAGCAGCTTCCAGGTAAATAAACTGAAGTAAATCAGTCAATCGAACTAAAAAGACCTATAAGAACATCTGGTCAGAAGTTGATGCATTTTTTTGTAACTGCAGGAGAGGACCTGAAGGTGGAGGAAGCTCCAGCCGATGAAGAAAGTGCTGTGGAGCATCCTCCAGAAAATAAGGCTGAGACTCAACCTTCCAATGAGGAACATGAACAGGAAGAGGAAGAGACAATCCAGCCAGAGGCCCAGAGACCCTTCGAAGAAGCAATCACTGCTCAGCCCCTTCAGCAGACGAGGGCAGAGCATGATGAAGACAACATCCAAAGAGAACAGGTACGAAGACCAGGAATCCCAACCTGCAGCCATCAGTGTCTGAAGGTTCCTGCAAGAGCTTATAGACTAACGAGGGAACCTCCAATTCCCTCATGATTTTAGCAACTAAAAACTCTACTCTTTGAGTGTCCTATTGGATACAACACTTAGCAACCCCACATCAATAAAACAGGAAACATTTAAAACCACATCGCAAACATCTCCAGGACTCTAGAGACCATTAGAAACACCATTCTAAACACTTGGCACTAACCTACCAACACAAATCTGACGTTCTATAGACACCATCTAGAAGAACCAGGAAAAGATCTTCAAGTATCATGATATTAAATTTGTGTTTGTGCTCCAGTCTTGTTCTCAGGTCAGAGGAGGGTCCTCTCCTCCACCCACCCAGAGTAACGGTGATGAGGGACGAGGAGGAGAATGCAGTGAGAGTGCTGGACCACTGGGTGAGTATACACACACACACACACACACATCACACACTAAAGATCAGCATCTCAGCAAACCAACATCTTTACCTGCAACTTTCCAACCACTAAAAAAGTCCATATAGTTAAGCACAATACAGAATGTACAACTTCAGTAGAGACCTGATCAGATTCCTGAAGCTCAGCTCCTGACTTCTTGATGTGTTGTTCATATGTGTTAACAGATGTGCTGGATAAAGTGTCCGCTATAACTGACACCACAGCGGACACTAAAAAGGAAAAGGCCGCAAGATAACCTACAGGAAAGGTGTTTCAGGAACTGAGCAAGAAGATCTCAGGGCTCAGACAAACTTCCCGGACATGACAACGACATCAGCTGACCAGATTCTAGGTGTGTAAAGTAAACCGAGATATAATCTAACTAATAAAACATATAAAACAGACCCAGAAGAACAGATGCTGATTCACAGCAGGACAGGAGCTGAAGGTGGAGGACGCTCCAGCCGAGAATGCAAGGGCTGTTGAGCATCCTCTTGCAAATGAGATGGATGCTCATGAGAACAAACTTCCAAGCGCCGAACGGAAGCAGAGGGCAATCCAACCAGAGGCCTCCCGGAATAACATGAAAAAGAAAAGGGGTACAAGCGGAAAAGGACGTAAAATAATCTACAGGAAAGTTCTTCCAGACGTGGCGACTACACCACCTGACCAGCTTCAAGAAGAGTAAAGTAATCTGAGATAGAATCACACTAATCAAACATTCAGAAAAGATGCTGATTCATCTTCTTGTAACAGCAGGACAGGAGCTGAAAGTAGAGGACGCTCCAGCCAAAGCAGAAAGTGCTGTAGAGCATCTTCTCCAAAACGAGCCAGAGGTCCATACAGATCACCAACCGAGTGATAGAGACAACCACCAAAGAGTACAGGTATGAAGAACTCCACAACACCCTCCCCACCTCCTGAGAGGTTAAAGGGTTCCCTCCATCATCAGGAAGTTACAGAACAGTAGCTCCAGCTGGAAGATGTTCCTTCATGGAACCCAGACAGGTTGCTAGAGCTTCCTGCAAGAGCCTTCAGACCCACAAAAGGGAACCTCCAATAACCTCTCACAATTTGGGCAAGTAAAAAAACACAGTTCTTTGAGGGTACTTTTGGATAAACCACTTAGCAACACCATAGCGATACACAAGGAACCCTTTAGAACTACACAGTAAACATCTTCCATTAGGAATACCGTAGTAACCACCTGCCACTACCCTCCAAATATCTAAAGATGTCCCACAGAAACCCTCCAGAAAAAGCAGGAGCAGATCTTGAGGTATCAGGATGTTAAATTTGTGTATTTTGCTCCAATCTTGTGCTCAGGTCAGAGGAGAGTCCACTCCTCCACCCAGTGACAGAAACAAGCTCGAGGAACAAGGAGGCTCCCAGCAGGAAGAGCGCCCCCTAGAGAGCAGAGACACAGAAAATGAGCAGCTCACCAGCACTGAAACTACAACACACACTCCAACAAACACCATAACACAACCTACAACACAATACTACACACATACAACCCCACTAACACACACATATGACCCCACCCTGACATACGCTTACTACCCCACCCTGACAAATGCATACAACCCCACCCTTACACACGCCTACAACCCCACCCTAATACACGCCTACAACCCCACCCTTACACACGCCTACAACCCCACCCTTACACACACCTACAACCCCACCCTAACACACGCCTACAACCCCACCTACAACCCCACCCTTACACATGCTTATAACCCCACCCTTACAGACGCCTACAACCCAACCCTAACATATGCATACAACACCTCCCTAATACACGCCTACAACCCCACCCTTACACACGCCTACAATCCCACCCTAAAACACACCTACAACCCCACCCTTACACACGCCTACAACCCCACCCTTACACATGCTTATAACCCCACCCTTACAGACGCCTACAACCCAACCCTAACATATGCATACAACACCTCCCTAATACACGCCTACAACCCCACCCTTACACACGCCTACAACCCCACCCTAATACACGCCTACAACCCCACCCTTACACACGCCTACAACCCCACCCTTACACACACCTACAACCCCACCCTAACACACGCCTACAACCCCACCTACAACCCCACCCTTACACATGCTTATAACCCCACCCTTACAGACGCCTACAACCCAACCCTAACATATGCATACAACACCTCCCTAATACACGCCTACAACCCCACCCTTACACACGCCTACAATCCCACCCTAAAACACACCTACAACCCCACCCTTACACACGCCTACAACCCCACCCTTACACATGCTTATAACCCCACCCTTACAGACGCCTACAACCCAACCCTAACATATGCATACAACACCTCCCTAATACACGCCTACAACCCCACCCTTACACACGCCTACAACCCCACCTTAACACACACCTACAACCCCACCCTTACACACGTCTACAACCCAACCCTAACACACGCTTACAACCCCTCCCTAACTTATGCATACAACCCCTCCCTAACTTATGCATACAACCCCATCATTAATCCTTAACACAAATATAACCCAGCCCATTACAAACACACACACTCACCAAAGAAAAAATAAATAATAAAAACACTTGCAAAATATTTGAAAGTGTTTTTCTTCTTTATAAAGATAAAAATCTCCACCACAGCAATCTGTTCTGTTTAGATTATGATGTTTTATGATGAACTAATGATCTGTACTGCTTCTATTAAGGGTTAACTAAAGACCTGTACTGTTTAGTTTAAGATAAGGGGGGATCTGTTCTATTTACATTAATATGAGCTGACTAACAGTCTGTGCTGTTTAGATTGAGATGAGGATTGACTAATGATCTTTTCTGTTTTTATTAAGGTGAAGTTTGACTAACGACTATACTGTTTAGATTAATACAAGGGCTGACCATCGCTCTGTAATGTTCAGATGAAGATAAGGGTTGACCAACAATCTGTAATGTTTAAATGAAGATGAAGAGGTTTACTAGCTAAAGTGATTCTACCAGTGATTGGCTGGAAACTGGTGAGAGTTCTCTACAGAGATGGTCTGTTCTGATCTATTATTCTAATCATCAGCAGTTCATTAAAAACTGTGGAAACGCCTAATGGAAAATACTCATACAGCTCTTTTTCTGAGTTCAGCAACAACAAACACACAAACACCAGAGCTGACCACTGACCAGGAGAGATTGCTAGATTTCTCAGGAGAGATGTTCTCCATAATCTTCTCCTTCTTGATGTATTTGCCTGTTAGAGACCAGAGACACAGAGATCGGGCAGCTCACCAGTCTTGAAACTACAACACACACCCCAACACAGTACTACACACACACACACACACAACCCTACTAACACACACGTATGACCCCATCCTTACATACACATACAACCCCATCCTAACACACTCCTACAACCCCACCCTTACATACGTCTACAACCCCACCCTGACACACACCTACAACCCCTCCCTAACACACGCATACGACCCCACCCTAACACACGCATACGACCCCACCCTAACATATCCATATGACTAACATTAGCCCCGTTTTGTACCTGTAGTGAGCCAGACAGTCCACATAGAGATTATACATAAGCTCATTATGCAAATATCTTTAGTTCTATCAGTTAATAAAGGTATAAAGGTAAGTTGACCAACTCTATTAATAAATACACCACGCCGTTTAAAACAATTGTAAATTACATTTGATCAGCCAGTGAGGTCCTAGTTACAAGTGGGAAACTTTGGATTCAAGATGAAACACGACTTCACCAGATGTAATGTGTAATTGTGGTCTAAAAATGAGAAAATATACGTGTGTCAAGCAGAACGATGCAGGAACTACGAGAAGGTAGTAATGAAAAAAAGAATAAACACTGAGCTGGAGGAGAAGTTTGTAAATAAATAAATAAATAAAAATACTAAAGCCGAGCTCCTGGTGTAGTTACAGTTTCCCCTGTGGTCGTAAACACATTCAAATAAAAAGAGAAAAATACATTCATACATCAGTCAGGCACCAATTAAGATGGAATGGGAAAACTTGCGAGGCTGGCGAATAAAAATCTTCAGCCTTGTCTAAATGGTAGGCAGTTATATTAAATCTGTACTGAATTAAAAACACATAAAAGCTTTAAAAACCGCCTTTCTGCACTGTAGTTTACTAATACGCCCATGATCAGTAGGACCAGTCGATGGAAAGGACAAAATGGTAAACACCCCAGTCGGCTGTATGCCTCTCTAGGCCCGGCAAAATACACACATGGATAAAACTGTTGGTACCCCTCGGTTAATGAAAAAAAAACCCACAATGGTCCCAGAAAATATTAAAAGTATTTTATTATGGGAAAGTATTATTTGCATGGTAAAAAAGTTCAGCAAACCTTTTCCTCCTCTTGCCCTTTAGAAATATCCGATTGTGCTGGATAAGATCAATCTCAATCTTATCCTACACATGGTCTAAGAGGCGCACACGGTCATTGTTCATGTGTGTTTATACTGTGCATTAATGTTTCTTTTATACGCCCTTTCTTGGACACTGAGCAATGCATGTTTTGAACAAGAATGATATGTATTAGTTTTCATGGTGTCCTGATGAAGAGGGACAGAGAGAGGAATAAACTGAGGACATCAGTATGACTCGTGGTCATTATTCCGTTGGACCAGTGTAGCTATAACCTGTTCTGAATTCTAGTAAATGGGTTCATGTGTTTTGGTACATTATCTTGTAAACTGAAATTGTTATATTAGATTATTAGAATTCTGTTCTGTTATATTAGAACAAGTTAAAACAACAAGCTATTTGTAGGTAAACCAACTGAAATATAAAGTCAACACAAATTAAAACCAGTAATTACACACTACATATAGTGTTGAGTTTACTTAAGTTTACCTAAGCCTGAGTTGAAATGAAATATCTTCTTAAGTCATATCTGTGAAAGATCACTGTGTTAAAACATTTATTTCACAGAACAGTCTGATTCAAAAACATTATTGATTTATCCTGAATACTATGTTGTGTGAAATTGTCTTTATAGTCCATTTAAAATGACTTTTTTAGTTGAATCAACAAATGAATTTTTACAGTATTGAAGGATATTAAGACAGACAACCTGTATAAATAAATGAAGCATTTATTAACACAAACTACTGTAAACACAAACCATCAGATAGTACATTTACATTGTCTCAGGGTGAGAGAGAGAGCGAGAGAGAATGAAGAGAGGGTTGGCGTGTGTACGCAATAACAGAGAACTACAACTATGAACTAATGAGGATGTATTTCAACATGTATTAAAGAGAGCGAGCGAGAGTGAGAGAGAGACTGCAAGCAAAGATAAGATGTTTGAAGTGTCTAACAGTTGTTTGCTGGTTATTTCAGAAAGAAAAACACATTCAAAATGATTAAAAAAGCAAGTGTTCTTCATCTAAAGTAGGCCCAAATGTTAAAGCTCAGTCTCACGTGATGGATATTGTTCTAAATATCCAGTGGCTGTCGGCCTCATCCGATATGAGGGAATTTTCACCATTCCTTGAAGAGTGAAGACTCTTGATGTAACACCCAGGTGTTGCTTCTGGTCCAGGAAAATTTGTTCACAGTTACAAGTAAAGGAAACCTTCGCTTGACCCTCGTTCAGGTCATGAACACCTGCTGCAACCTTGACTTGGAGATAAAATCTGTGTGTTAAACGTTGATTAGACGTCTGGCTGAAATTCTAAAGTGTCTCAAGATGATTTGAGCTGGTGAGAAAGATTCTTTACTGGGACAGTCTTTATCACCTGTGTAGCCACGCCCCTTTTCTTCTTCTGATGTTAAACTTGCATTGGGCATTTCTGGTGGTGCCGTCACCTACTGGTGGGCAAGGGTACCTACACTGTAAAATGGTATAAGTCATTAGGGTACAGTAGGGTACATTTGTTCAGCTAATTTGACTTGATAAATGTGGAGGGTAAACTTTATATTAAAATCACCTGAAACGCAAAGCTCTTAAACAGTAATATGTTGGGTTATATGATTTTATTAATATTCTCTCTTCAAGTTATTGTTTTCGCTCAATTATAAATCTACACAGGTTAAAGAAAACTCAGCAGCTTTTATCTTAACTTCTTTCTGAGTGAAGAAATGAAACCTGGGGTTTTTATTCAGATTGATCAGACCACTCCCCCATATTCCATACTCCATAATCAACTTGAATGAGAATAAGGATAACAAGGAAAAAACACATAATAAATAAGAGGCACAACAATTATTTCCAAATTTAAAGACATTGATAAATGCAAGTATTTCATGGGATGATTTATATGAGAAAAAAGCAAAAGGTTATCAGCTTTTATCTTTTCCATAAAATACTTTGAATACTTTTGTTTGAAACTGCTGCACCATTTAAGGTAGAACATAAACAGCCAATGAGAATTCAAATTAAGTCACATCTTTAACTAATAAACCATTTAAAGAAAAAGATATTACAGACCACATATTTCTCCCTGAACCTGAAGGAATTCCCTATTCTGGCAGCTTTTTAGGCTCTAAATAACCCAAATAAAGGTCAACGTTTCTAAAAGGTAGGTGGTTTCACAAACATTTCCACATGTACTGCACATTTATCTTCAGCGTGGGTCCAGCAGTGTAAGCTTTAATCATTCCTGACTGCAAGCAGACAGCTCAATGTCCTCATCTCTGATTCCTTAATCAAAGCTTTCACTAAACCATGAAAACTAAAGCTCTTGTACCTGTAGTGTTTCTCCACTCTGGATTCCAAACCCATTCAACACCAACACCATCCAAACTCCATCCAAAACAGCTGTGCTACACAAGTAATTAGCCAAACAGCCAATCATGTTAGCTAACTAGCTAATCAGCCAATCAGGAGAGGTGTTGGAAGGAGAGTGACTCTAAAGGAGAGGAAGAAGAATGGCTCCACGTTCAGGTAGGCTGCTCCTACATTATCAAACCATGGGAAAATATAAAGATACAAGAAGTTTAGCACTAAATTAAATGTTACTGTGGAAACTATGAGCAAAACAACAACGTAGCTGCTAGCATTAGCTTTTTAGCTCTCTGAGATGAACAACAAACTTCTGATTTGTAGTGGAAATGTTCAGATCCCTTCAAATCATCCATTGCTGCCCCCTGGTGGCCTGGGGTTGAAGACCAGCCTCTCTTTAAATGCTGTAGTTCTTGTGTTGGTGTTTCAGACGAGGATGAGAGGAATTCAGTTCTCCCGATTAGAACCATGAACTCTCTGTCTTCCACCTGAAGCCTGTGGAAGATCTACTTCAGTCCATCAGTTTAATCTCAGCAGTTTCCAACACGACACGCCCATTAATAGTGAGCCACGTGTCCTGGTCAACTGCACCAGATTAGATACATGCAGTGTTAGCAGTGCTCAGACAGTCTGCAGAGATGAAACACTGGGAGAATATGGATCTACAGCACTAGCAGTTTATTCATGCCCATTATTCTTATGCTGGACTTACTAATGCTTATATATTATATACCTTTATCCCTACTTATGTGCACACATGCAGAAGTCTAAGCCGTGTGCATGGTGATCTAAAATTGCTAATACATGCTAATGGTATATTAACGTGATTCTGAGACTAATATTGTTACTTCACAATGACAGACTACCCTAAGCTGACAGATTTAACTTAATACTGTCCACCTTATTCCTCCACGCCCACATTCAGAGGCTTGTTTCTTCAGCCTTTGTGTTGCAGTTCCCTCTCATTTAGTTTCTAGTGGATTATGGTCGTATCTCGGTAAAAGCGAAGCAGTCTGAAGCAGGCAACTGCTGTGGACACTGATCATAAAGGAGCGTAATGTGGCTAGCTGGACTAACCCAACATTTAAACAAGCTATTTAATGCTAGTTAAAGATTTCTAGAGCCTTGTTTCTCAACCCTGGTCCTGGCAGCACACTGCTCTGGTACAGTTCATATACAGTACAGTTTATTATCACTGTGGTTGTACTCTATTAGTGGATCCACTGTAGCACTGGTGGACAAAGTGAACAAAGATGGTTCACTCAGGCTAGAACAGCCAACAGGTTTAGCTCAGGCTAAGACAGGCTAACCCTAGCTAACAGGTTTCACTCTGGCTAAAATAGGTTAACCCTGGCTAACATCTTTACCTCATACTAAGACCGGCTAACCGTAGCTAACAGGTTTAGCTCAGGCTAAGACAGGCTAACCTTAGCTAAAAGGTTTCACTCTGGCTAAAATAGGTTAACCCTGGCTAACATCTTTTCCTCATACTAAGACCGGCTAACCTTAGCTAACAGGTTTAGCTCAGGCTAAGACAGGCTAACCCTAGCCAACAGGTTTCACTCTGGCTAAAATAGGTTAACCCTGGCTAACATCTTTACCTCATACTAAGACCGGCTAACCGTAGCTAACAGGTTTAGCTCAGGCTAAGACAGGCTAACCTTAGCTAAAAGGTTTCACTCTGACTGAAATAGGTTAACCCTGGCTAACATCTTTACCTCATACTAAGACCGGCTAACCTTAGCTAAAAGGTTTCACTCTGGCTAAAATAGGTTAACCCTGGCTAACATCTTTTCCTCACACTAAGACAGGCTAACCTTAGCTAACAGGTTTAGCTCAGGCTAAATCAGGCTAACCCTAGCCAACAGGTTTCACTCTGGCTAAAATAGGTTAACCCTGGCTAACATCTTTACCTCATACTAAGACAGACTAACCTTAGCTAACAGGTTTAGCTCAGGCTAAATCAGGCTAACCCTAGCCAACAGGTTTCACTCTGGCTAAAATAGGTTAACCCTGGTTAACATCTTTACCTCATACTAAGAACGGCAAACCGTAGCTAACAGGTTTACTTCAGACTAAGACAGGCTAACCTTAGCTAAAAGGTTTCACTCTGGCTAAAATAGGTTAACCCTGGCTAACATCTTTACCTCATACTAAGACCGGCTAACCTTAGCTAACAGGTTTAGCTCAGGCTAAAATAGGTTAACCCTGGCTGACAGCTTTTCCTCATACTAAGACCGGCTAACCTTAGCTAACAGGTCTCACTCTGGCTGAAATAGTTTAACCCTGGCTGACATCTTTACCTCAGACTAAGACTGGCTAACCCTTACCAACAGGTTTCACTCAGGCTAAAACAGCCAAACATTAGCTAACAGGTTTACCTCAGACTAATACCGGCTAACCCTTACCAACAGGTTTAGTTCAGGCTAAGACAGGCTAACCCTAGCCAACAGGTTTGACTCAGGCAAAGACAGGCTAACCCTAGCTAACAGGTTTGACTCAGGCTAAGATAGGCTAACCCCAGCCAACAGGTTTGACTCAGACTAAGACAGGCTAACACTAGTCAAAAGCTTGACCTCAGGCTAAGACAGGCTAACTTCAGCTAACAGGTTTATTAAGGCTAGCATTAGCTATTAGTGTAGTAGGTAATACTGAAGCAGAGAGCATGCTGACTGCCTGAGGGTCCAGCTGGTAACATTATCTGCTACACAAGTAGATGTGTTTGTAGGTCTGTAAAACGGAGATGGTATCATTAGCCTCCTGCTTCCTTACTGCAGTGCTAGCGCTACACACTAAAGGGTTCTCCATTTACTCTGAGTTTAATGTTCTGTTCTACAGGTTGAGGTTCTGCTCGAGTTCTGAGTCGACGATGCTGGAATGAGAACACTGCTCTGAGAACGTCTTCAGCTCAGTAACCTGCTGAGTGACAGTAAGAGAACTGAGCTAGAACAGTTCTAGATAAATGCAATCCAGAGAGGGTGTGGTGTTTGAGTTCTTCAGTCTCTCTAGATGTTCTGATGATCCTAAAGCTGCTGTTCTGTTTCAGGAACCTGGTTTCTGGATCTTCACCCCGTCCTGAAAACTGCCTGCTTCCTCATCTGTGCTGAAGAGTCCAGCCTAGAAGATCAGCCTGAGCCCTCCTTCATCTGACCTCCTGCCTCTGTGATTCCTTCCCACAATGCAAAGCTTCCACAGCTTCTTCCACCATTTTTCCACATGACACACCCTTTCTGAATAAAGTTGCATATGTAATGAGCTTGTAGCCAATCAGAGGTGCCAATTAAGACGAGTGTTTATAAGGCACTCGATGTGAGCAGTGTTCTCGATGATGGTGAGGACGAAAAAAAGAGGAAAATCTGAGATCTTTCCACCGTGATTGAGAAGACTGGTCCTGCAGAGTAAGTAGCAGCATCAGAACCAGAACCTCCAGCTTAACTGCTTCCAAAAAAATGCTGCTTTTTAATCCTTTCATTTTTTATTTTTTTTCCTGCCTTCTTCAGTTGTGGTACTGCTCTCTCTCTCTGTCTCTGAGCCCCGCCGACCCCCCACAGGGGGATCAGTGACGGCCTCTGGGCCCCGCCGACCCCCCACAGGGGGATCAGTGACGGCCTCTGGGCCCCGCCGACCACCCACAGGGGGATCAGTGGTTCCACCCAGGGCAGAGACTGAGGAGAGGTAAATCTGGGGTAGCTGATATTCCCCACCTCCAGCAGGGGGAGGGAGACCATGGCATACCAACAGAGGCATTACACCTCTAGCTCCACCCACAATGGGCGGGGCTTGCAGCATGCCAGTCTTGGGTTTACCCCAAACCCACCCACACTGACTGGAGAACGAGGGGAAGCCGGCCCAGCCCAGATTTATAACTGTCGCTAAGTTTTACTACAGATAAGACATTTACTACTGGGCTTTACCCTGATGGTGACTTTTTGTCAGCTTCTGATTGGTTAATGAGGTAATATGCTAATTAGCCAAGTTAACATCAACGTGAAGCCTGGAGCATCAAGCTAAGATGGACAGGAGAAGCAGTGACCTCTGTTTGACCATTTGGGGGCAGATTCAGGAGGGTTTACTGTCTGCTGTGCAGCTCAGTTTAACCCCACTGTAATAAAAACTGCAGGAGGGGAGATAAGCTCCTCCCACTCTGCACCCATGTGTTAGTACAGGCTGACCCACATCTGCAGCTGTTTTTCTTTCTCTAGGAGCTTCTAGGTAGTTCAGTGCTGGTGTTCAGGTTCAGGGTAAGTGCCGGTGACTCTAGGCTGATTACAGACAGCTGTTCAGACTCTTCTCTGATCAGTTTAACAGGAGAACTTCACTTCCTGTGGTCACTGACAGTCACACTGATGGTCAGCGTTGGTCAGGTGGTCTGGGTGAAACGGTCATTTCCTGAGTCAGCGTGAAGTCTGGAGCTTCTGAAAGCTGAGTTTTTCCTCTTGTTAGTTAAACAGACTTTGGTAAAACTCCACTGGCAGGTGTTTCAGTACTAGTCTTCACCTTCATGGTAACCTTTGATCATCTCCCAGCTTACCTGATCTGTAAGGACCCATAAAGCATGAGGAGCATTCAGCATCCAGCCTTCATTCATCCTTCAGTGAAACAGCTCCCTGCACCACAGCGCCACCCCCAGGCTGTGATTGGAGACTGATTAGTGAGCAGTCTTCTGATCTACAGCAGCAGCTCCAGTGCTCCTCTGACTCTTAGATCCCAAACACTGCAGGAATGGATCATATTTAACCCATGGCAATGGGGCATTGGTGGCTCGCGGTTAGAGCGCCGGGATATCGATAACAGGGTTGTGGGTTCGATTCCCGGGCTCGGCAAGCTGCCACTGTTGGGCCCTTGAGCAAGGCCCTTTACCCTCTCTGCTCCCCGGGCGCTGGAGTTGGCTGCCCACCGCTCTGGGTGTGTGTGTGTACTCACTGCCCCTAACACATGTGTGTGTGTGAGTGTGTGTTCACTACCAGATGGGTTAAATGCGGAGGACACATTTTGCTGTACAGTCCACACTGTACAGTGACAAATACGTGCACCTAATGGCAACTAGCTGTGACACATCAGCCAATCAGATGGTATCTAATCTGCCAATCAGGTGGTAGCTCATCAGCCAATCAGGTGAGGTGTTGGAGGAGAGTGTGTGTAAAGGACAGGAAGAAGAAGGGCTCCACGGTCAGGTAGGCTGCTCCAACTTTATAAAGGAGGGAAAATGTAAAGATCAGAACAAGGACAGGATCTTCAGCAGGTCCAGAGTCTCTCCCAGCTTCATCTCTAAACCTCTGAAGGAGAAACTGTTCACGCTTTAAACGTTAGTGTGGAGAACAGCAGCAGAACAGCACTGGAGCTGCTAGCATACATGCTAACAGTGTTAGCCTCCCAGCTAGCTAGCTAGGAAAGCTAAACTCCTGATTCTCAGTGAAAGGTTCAGGTCCATCAGGACGTCCGTCTCTGACTCCTGTGGGATTGTAGCTGAAGACGGATCCTTTTTAAAGTCTGTGGTTCTCGTGTTGGTGTTCTAGATACAGAGAACCGTCTGTGTTCCACCTGAGGCACCAGTGGAAGCTCAGCATTGTCTCTCACAGCTAAAGACTTTTCATTTGTAATAAACCTCACCTGCTGCTCCTGACGTTACAATGATCACATTAATAGACACTGTGTTGACAAATGTATGTGGACACCGGCACATGCACGGTCTAAAATCAACAGCAGCTGTCTTTGGCCGCCAGAGGGCGCTGCTCACTATTACTGTTAATAATGAGTACTGCCCCCTTGTGGCGGAAGCCAGCTGCTCCAGATTAGACAGGCCCACAGCAGAGTTAGCTGTAGCACATGAGCTTACTGCAAGTGTTGATCTCCAAGGCTAGCTATCTAGTTAGCATTAGAGAAGGTGCTGATGGCTGGATGAGACTGGAGCTCAGAGCTGCTGATCAGATTTCTGAGTTTATGGTTGAATCCAGAGCAGAAGAGCAGGAACGGAGGGTGAAGATCTGGAAGTGATTCATCATGAACTTTTACAGTTAGATTGAGTTTATTAAAAGAATTTAGTGACCCTAAATAAAAGTGATCAGATCTAGACTGAGATCAGACTGCTCTGCTGGCGTCCGGTTATATATGGACATGTAAAACAGAAAGACCAGGATGTTCAAACTGACCCTGCTCAGCCTTTCTGGACTTGGATCAGCATCTTCTCAACACCTGTGGTGTTGCTATAGTCTTTCTGTAGTGATGCCAATGTGATGCTATAGGCTTTCTGTGGTGGGTTCTAGATAAATGCATTCCAGAGAGGGTGTGGTGTTTGATCTCTTCACTCTCTCCAGATGTTCTGATGATCCTAAAGCTGCTGTTCTGTTTCAGGAACCTGGTTTCTGGATCTTCACCCCGTCCTGAAAACTGCCTGCTTCCTCATCTGTGCTGAAGAGTCCAGCCTAGAAGATCTGCCTGAGCCCTCCTTCATCTGACCTCCTGCCTCTGTGATTCTTTCCCACAATGCAAAGCTTCCACAACTTTATCCACTTTTTTCTGCTTCACACACCCTCTCTGAATAAATTTGCATATGTAATGAGCTCATAGTCAGTCAGATGTGCCAATTAAGATGATTTTTTTATAAGGCATGTGATGTGAGCTGTGTTCTGGATGATACCAGCAAAGCCATTACTCCTCTAGCCTGACCCACAGTAAGCAGGGCTTCCCGCAGTGTAGAGAAACAGAAAAACTAGCCCTGACCCTAAGGTACACGTCATACTACTGAGATTCACACTGATGGTGACCTTTGGTCAGCTTCTGATTGGATCATGAGGAAATATGCTAATTAAGCCGAGTTAATATCAACGTGAAGCCTGGAGCATCAAGCTAAGATGGACGGGAGAAGCAGTGACCTCTGTTTGACCATTTGGGGGCAGATTCAGGAGGGTTTACTTTCTGCTGTGCAGCTTAGTTTAACCCCACTGTAATAAAAACTGCAGGAGGGGAGATAAGCTCCTCCCACTCTGCACCCATGTGTTAGTACAGGCTGACCCACATCTGCAGCTGCTCTTCTCTCTCTAGGAGCTTCTAGGTACTTCAGTGCCAGTGACTCTAGGCTGATTACAGACAGCTGTTCAGACTCTTTTCTGATCAGTTTAACAAGAGAACTTCACTTCTTGTGGTCACTGACAGTCACACTGATGGTCAGCGTTGGTCAGGTGGTCTGGGTGAAATGGTCATTTCCTGAGTCTTTGGTAAAACTTCACTGGCAGGTGTTTCAGTACTAGTCTTCACCTTCATGGTAACCTTTGATCATTTCCCAGCTTACCTGATCTGTAAGGACCCATAAAGCATGAGGAGCATTCAGCATCCAGCCTTCATTCATCCTTCAGTGAAACAGCCCCCTGCACCACAGCGCCACCCCCAGATTGTGAATGGAGTGGCCTTCTGATCTACATTGATAGTGGACGATTAGTTCCACCACTGTGATCGGATTCATGCATCAGTCAGAGAGATTTCTCACTAAGGCTTGAACACTGAATCACGACTTTAGCTGATGTGATGTTTAATTGTGGTATAAAAATGAGAAAATATGCATATATTAAGCAGAATGAGGTGGGAACTCAGCAAGAAGCTAGTAAAGTGAAAAACTTGGGAATCAAGGTGAAACACAACTATGCCACTGCTGTCACAGTCACTGATGTTATGTCATATTCATGTTTATTTCATGTTTAATTATTTGACCCTGAACTGGTGCCTTGTTCAGGGGTATTCCTGCCTTGGGCCCAATAATAAGCTCCAGACCCACTGTGACCCTGATTAGAAAGAAGTGGGAGAAAGATGGACAGATTCATAGTTACACACATGGACAAAATTGTTGGTACTCTTCGGTTAAGGCAAGAAAAAACTACAATGGTCACGGAAATAACTTAAATCTGACAAAAGTAATAATAAATAAAAATGCTATGAAAATTAACCAATGAAAGCCAGACAATGCTTCAACAGAATTATTTAAAAACTCATGAAACAGGCCTGGACAGAAATTATGGGACCCTGAACAACCTTTTGAGGCAATCACCGCATTCAAATGATTCCTGTAACTGTCAATGAGACTTCTGCACCTCTCAGCAGGTATTTTGGCCCACTCCTCATGAGCAAATCGCTCCAGTTGTCTCAGGTTTGAAGGGTGCCTTTTCCAGATGGCATGTTTCAGCTCCTTCCAAAGATGCTCAATAGGACTTAGGTCAGAGCTCATAGAAGGCCACTTCAGAACAGTCCAGGTTTTTCCTCTTAGCCATTCTTGGTTGTTTTTAGCTGTGTGTTTTGGGTCATTATCCTGTTGCAAGACCCATGACCTGAAACTAAGACCAAGCCCTTGATAGTCTTGAGATTTCTTTGTACCCTGCACAGACTCAAGACACCCTGTGCCAGATGCAGCAAAGCAGCCCACGAACATTACAGAGCCTCCTCCATTTTTCACAGTAGGGACAGTGTTCTTTTCTTGATATGCTTCATTTTTAAATATGTTACTTAATGTGATGCACATGTGTGTTTTTGGCAACATAATCAAGGGTAGAGAAGAAGACAAAAAGAAACAAAAAAATAAAAAATAAATTTCAGAAGCAAATTCAAGATTTACAGATTCTGTTGAAGAAACAAATCCTAAAACCCCAATGTTCCTTCCTCTTACCTGATTATTTTTTTCTAAAAAATAAAGATAAATGACTTTTTTTTTCAATGTTTGGTCCATCATTTATCAATTTGTTCAATACATTACATGATGAATGAACTGACAACATGCAGGAATATATAGTGATTATTTTAGTCATAAATATTATTATTTGAACATGTAGTCAGCCATTTATTTAAAATAAACACAAATCAAAGGAATTAGTTGACATGTTTTTAAACATTCTATTAAAATGTTGCATCAGTTTTGGATCTTCAGCTTAGAAATGTTGTAAAGAAATAAATAAAGCTGCCTGAGATTGACCAATACATGTTTTGAATAGTTAAATGTGTGTTATTAGATTCAGAGTTAAAAAAAGGATACAAAATTAGGTTTTAAAGAGTTATAACAAGCAAATGGTACCCATTGGGTGGAATGGTCCATTAATGATTCATGATGGGGAAAACACCAATGACAAATTCACCCAAACGTATTAAAATCTGTTTAGAATGAAGCTCTCCATTTTCCATATTTGGTAAGTGGAGTTGTTTGTGGTTCCACCCACATGAGTGTGTTGGCTGAGACGGATCTGACACTGAACCTCAGTATGAATGAGGTTCACACTCAACAGGCCTGGCTGTATTCAATCAACTCAGTCCCATCATCACTGCAATGTGTTTCATGTGTTGGCTGAGTTACTAAAGGGGTAAATCTTCTTTCACAGCACTGTGTGTACATACAGTCCTATACAGTCAATGAAGGAACACTGGCCTGTGGCCTGACTCCACCCCTCCATTATGACATCACTGCAATTGTGACATCACAGCGGCCTCTATATATAAGGCGTGTTCTCCCTCACTGGCTCAGTTAGGATTCAGCAGGTCACGAGACAGTTGATTGCTACAGTCACATCGACGCTGATGTCATTTGGCTCGGTTCTAGGGCCACTTACATTAGAACCTGATAAACGGGTTCTAGAGCTGCTTCCCTCCCACACAGGATAAGGTAAGTACCAATTATTGATTACAGATCACAAACAAATCTGAATTAAAGCACAAAGTTCTCCACAACACTAGAACCAGCAAATTGGAACGTTCTAGATAATGTTAATATTTTAATAGATTAGTTCTTTTTTACTTAGCAAGGATTTAATGGGCTTCACTATGAACCCTATGGCTGCTTCGCCATCAGCAGCCGGAGCCCAAGTGAGCACAATTGGCCATGCTCTCTTTCACTCTCCGGGCGGATAGATGGCGCTCTCCCCCTCATCACCTACATTGTGATTCTGGTTGGCACAGGCGTCTGTTAGCTGATGTATCAGAGCTGGGGATCCAGGGCTTTCCTCCAAGCACTTTGGCTGCCTAGTGATGCTGCATTGGCCACAGTTCAGAAAGAGGCGGTGGCTAACTTCACATGTATCAGAGGAGGCATGTGCTTGCCCGGGAGCATTGCAAGTGATGGGGGAGTCCTGGTGAGCGGGTGGGTTAGTTGGTTAGTAAAACTGGGGGGAAATTGGTCAGTCATAGCCTTGGTTTTTCAAACTGAAGCTGCAAAAGATCAAAAGCAGATGTTCTGATCATTTCAGCATCTGAAGTGCTGTTTACCGGTGAGGTTCTGGTGAGGTGTGCAGAATATAAAGCATAAGAGAGTCAGAAACACTCTTAAACCCTCAAAATGAACCGTTCACCTACTGAACCCTTTACCGTTCTGCTCCACCTTCCATACACAGGGAAACAACATGAAAACCGACGGTCCTCTGAGAAGCTTGGGCTACGAGTTGGTGGGCAGCCTCGGTGAAGGGACTTTCGGCATGGTGAAACTGGCCACGTCAGAAAGACACTCCGAACAGGTGGCCATTAAAATAATGAAGCCCCGAAGAAAAAATTCTAAATTCACTCGTAAATATCTGCCCCTGGAACTCGCCATCCTGAGAAGAGTGAGGCACCCTCACATAGTTCAGGTCCACGAAATCTTTCAGATGCCCAGCGGACAGGCTTACGTCGTGATGGAGGCTGCCATGACGAATCTCTTTCAAAAGGTCTGTGAGCTCTCCTTCATCCCCATGGACCAGGCCAGGACGTGGTTCTCTCAGCTTGTCTGTGCCGTGGTCTACCTGCACCAGCAGAACATCGCTCATCGAGACCTGAAGTGTATGAATGTTCTGCTGACGGCTGACAACCAAGTGAAGCTCACGGACTTTGGTTTTGGGCGATTTTACGAAGGCTTCCCCAAACTATGTCGGACATACATGTGCACTCCACTTTATGCTGCACCGGAGGTGCTTCTGCGTGTACCACATGATCCCATGAGGTCTGATGTCTGGAGTCTGGGCGTGATCTTCTACCACATGGTCACCGGGAGACTACCCTTCAAAGCCCCCAACAGGAAAAGACTCCCACTCCGCCAGCTCAGACCCCTGGAGTATCCCGGTAATGTGGAGGAGCCCTGTCGCGCCTTCATCTCGTACATGCTGCGCTACAATCCTCTCGTCCGGCCTTCGGCGACTAAGGTGGCCCAGCACCCTTGGCTGCAGACCAGCCAGGAGCCGTAAGTAAACCTCTGTGCTGAAGCTCCAGCATTAAGTTCCAGGTTTATATGTTCCTACAGGAGATTTACCTCTGATTTTCCATTTCAGGTTGCCGCACAGCTCCAGCAGTCTGGAGGTGCAGTCTGGGGTTCAATCCTCGAGCCGGTCTCTGTCTGTGAGAAGTTCTCCCTGTGTCTCTGAGCTACAGAAGAGGAACACCGTAAGTCATAGAACACACCTCACAACATTACAACAGTTCCTTCAGATTTCCACATAATCAAACAGTTACCATGGAAACAGAGTCATTTAGAGTGAGGTTTGGTGGGTTTGGTGGGAAACGCTCCATTCAAGAGGAACCTACCCAGTCAGAACTGTCTACAGTGGTGGTGAATGCAATCAGACGTCTGAACCTCTAAAAGCTCCCTCACAGTAAGGTACGCTGGAATACGCTGCCTGGCGCCTGAGACACCGTTCTATCAGAGAAAATCGCATCTGTGCAGCAGTCATGACGATGCCTGGTTCCGTTCACCACCACTGTACAGAAATACAAGTGGGGAACTGGTGGGGTCAAGGGTCCCATTGGTTCTTAACAACATTAGCTTCATGTAACGACATTCCAGCTGCCGTTCAGATCATGTTCAGGAATTTCCACCAGAGCGATTTGAAGCCAGACTGTTCAGGATACATCAGTAAAGGTCAGATTTGTGTGTAAATTCTATAACGACCCTTTCCTCTTCACCACAGGATCCAGAAGAGGCCAGTCCGAGCAGAGCAGCGACACACTCCTCCAGCAGTCGCACTCCTCCAGAGACTTCCACAGCTCATCCACCAGCAAGGTAAGATTCAGGATTACAGTTCACCCTGAAGTTTGGTTGTACTGTTCAGTCCAATACAGAGGTGTCAAACATACGGCCTGCGGACCGGAATCGGCCCAATTAAGGCTTAAGTTCACCATTAACCTCATTCCTGCTTCTGTACCATCTCCAGACGTATAGGCAGGTTCCTTGTGGTACCAGTTGAAGTCCAGGACTCACTTCAGCAAACACAGGAAGTGTTTCAGACTTCTTCCTGTTTGAGCAGAGATGTAGACGGGACATCGTCATCTTCTAGCTCTGGAGATGGGCTGGAGTTTGTCACGTGTCGAGAGGTTCAGCCTGAGCCAGAACACGGCAGCAGTGGAGCTTGCCGAAGCGTGGAGGTCGTGGGGGAGGAGTGCGGCTGCTTTGGCTGTAGCTCGTTTTGCGCTGCAGCTAAAGCTTGCCTAGTGGCACCAATTGTAAAAGCCTCCCACTCACTTCGAGAGAGGATGAGGAGGTTTTTCAGAGGTAAGTCTGTGGTGCGTCGCTCCTCCTCTCCTTCCCAGTAGGATGTCCGTCATCCTGCTGCCTCTGCTGAAGCTCCTGCTTGCTCGTGCGGAGCAAAGGCGTGACAGTGCAACTCCAGAAGTCCTGCTACCGCAGCCAACAGTGAAGAAGGGACCCAAGAGACAGAGGCTCCTCCAGTTTAAGGTATGGGAGTGGAGTGTTAAGGGACTGGGACAGCCCCCGATCTTTAAACTGCAAAATCACTTCAGATGATTGAGAAATGGTTCAGTTGCTCAGACTTTCTCTTATTGTCCCACAAACAGATCCTGATGATGAAGATGAAGAAGACTAATGTGGTCTCTATGTGGTGTCTAATGTGGCTTCTGGTAACGACAACATCCCACTTTCTCTCTATCTGATCACTGATTCTACTGCCATTTCCGTTATCTATCAGTCTATCCGGTGTCGACCAGAGGAGGATGGGTTCCTCTTTTGAGTCTTGGTTCCTCTCAAGGTTTCTTCCTCTTAGCATGAGGGAGTTTTTCCTTGCCACTGTCGCCACTGGCTTGCTCAAAAGAGGCTCAGACCCGGATTTCTGTAAAGCTGCTTTGGGACGATACCTGTGGGTGAGATTCTAGAGAGAGTGCAATGCAGTGACTCTGTTGTTCTGCTGGGAGAATTCAGCGCTAATATGGGCAATAACTGGAAAACCTGGAGAGGAAGGATCAGGGGAACGGCCTGTCTGATCTGAACCCGAGCAGTGAGTTGTTATTGGACTTCTGTGCTGGTCATGGTTTGTCCATAACAAACACCATGTTCAGACACAAGGTTGCTCACCTGTACTTGGTACCAGAGCAGCTTGGGCTTGGGTCATTTGATCTGAGGTCATGTGTTTCAGACACTCGGGTAAAGAGAAGTGCCAAGCTGTGACCTGATCTTCATCATCCAGTGGTGAGTTGGATCGGGTGGTGGGGTAAACAGCCACACAGACCTGGTAGGCCCAAACAAGTAGTGAGGGTCTGCTAGGAAAGGCTGCCATCCACAATACGTTCCACTCCCATCTCCAAAAGAGCTTCTCACATGTTCTGGAGGAGGTTGGAAACATGGAATGAGAGTAGACCTGGTTTAAGACCTCCATCGAGGAAGCTGCTGTACATAGTTGTGTCCAGAAGCTTGCTGGTGCCCATTACAGTGGACGCCAAAGAACCTTTTTGTGTCCACCTGCGGTGAGGGAGGCCATCAGGTGGAAGAAAGAGACTTTCTGAGCTCGGTTGGGTACTCCCACTTCTGCTAATGGGTACCAGCAGGCAAAATAGGTAGCAGCTTTGGAAGTGGCAGAAGCAAAATCCAGAGAATGGGAGGAGTTCGGAGAGGCCGTGGAGAATGACTGTCAAGGATTTTCTGGAAAATGCTCCGACAATACAGATGAGGAGTGAGGGACACTGTGGAAACTGTGCTCAGTAAGGGTGGTGAACCTCTGAACTCTGTGGACGTTGTTGAGCACTGGAAGGAAAGTCTGGAGGATCTTCTAATCCCAAGGAAAATGCCTCAGGGTGGTGGTGGTCCCCATTTTCAAGAAAGGGGGCCAGAGAGTGTGTGCAGACTTTAAAGGCTTCACACTTCTCAGCCTCCCTGGGAAAGTTCATGTCAGGGTACCGGAAAGGAGAATCCGTCCGACAGTTAAACCTCAGATGCAGGAGGATCAGTGTGGGTTCTGTTCTGGTCGTGAAAAGGTGGACCAGCTCTGCTGTTTGCAGACATTGCCCTTGTGGCCTCTACGTGTCAGGGGCCTCCACCACACACTTGAAGGGTTTGCAGCTGAGTGTGAAGCGGTCAGTATGAGAATCAGCACCTCCAAGTCTGAGGCCATGGTAGTATCCCGGAAAGGGATGGCGTGCTTCCTCCAGGTAAAGTGCGTAGGCCAAGCCCAGGTGGAGGCGATTTGTTGGCGAGTGATGGGAGAAGGGGTTGTGAGATCAGTGGTAGGTTAGGCGGCTGCAGTTGATCTATGTCCCCACCCTCACCTGTGGTCAGGAGGTTTGGGATTGCGGATACAGGCGGGTAGCTGGACTAATTCTTCATGGTGGAATGAGGAACTGTATTATCTGGAAGGGGCTTTAGGAAGGGGGTATCAGGGCTTGACCTATTGCCACCACGGCTGTGAGCTGGATCAAGCGGATGGAGAAGATGTATAGTTATGTCCTGAACGTCAGTTTAGCCATTAGAGAAATTTCTGAAATGACACTGTTAAGAAATAAAGCTTTGCTAAGCAGCTTCACCAGCCTGAGACGTTTCATCATTTTACCACAGAAAATATTCAGCATTTCTTTGGGATTTCTGGAAAATTAAGGTTCTAAAGAGAAAGCAGAACTTTTGTGTGCTCAGTTTAAATTCACCACTGCTAACACTAGAACTTTTAAATATATTTGTTTTGGTTAAGGCCACTTCTAACTTTATAACCTACCAACCATAAAGATCGGCCCACTAAAGCAAAGGCATTAGCTAGTTCTGTTGGCATAGGCCTTAATTATGCTAACTGGTAAATGGCGCATTGATAACACAAGCTTGCAGAATTAGCACAGTGAGAACTCATCAAAACCAGAATGCACGACACCAGGGACATGGGAAACATAAAAGTCAGAATGGTGGAGTATGAGGCTCTACATGAACAATTTATTGTGTCTTTACATTTCATCATGAAAAAAGCAGCAATTAAACACAGCCTATACTGAAAAGCCCAGTGTTGTCTGAGCAAACAGAAGCCGGATTATGAAGCTCTGCTGAACTGGATGTGTCTGGGATTTGTGAGACTACCAGGTAAGATGTTCGCCTAAAAGTGCAGTCAGTTAAGAATCTCATTAGAACCTCACCTCGCTTCACCGGAGCTGAAGAACCGATTCATTTCTCTGGGTAAGGATGTTCTGCTGTATGTTTGTCCTCCACAAAATGCAGACAGGCATTTGGGTGGATGTTCTAGATTAAGTTCCTTTAACCACAGAGGCAGGTTTAACTCAGGCTAAGACAGGCTAACTCCAGCTAGCAGGTTTAATTTAGGCTAGTAATAGCTAATAGTGTAATAGTTAGTAGTGAAGCAGAGTGCATGCTGACTATCTGAGGGTTGTTAGCAGGGTCGTTAGCAGTTCAGAAGATAGCATTATCTGCTACACAAGTAAATGTGTTTGTAGGTTTGTAAAACTGCAGCGCTATCATTAGCGTCCTGCTTCGCAACTGCAGTGCTAACGCTACACACTGAAAGGTTCTCCATTTACTCTGAGTTTAATGTTCTGTTCTGCAGGTTGACCTCCTGACTTCTTGATGTGTTGTCTGACGTCCCAGACATGACCAGGACACCAGCTGACCAGCTTCTAGGTGAGTAAAGTAAACTGAGATAGAATCAAACAGCAGGACAGGAGCTAAACCACTTAGCAACACCATAGCGATACCGTAGTAACCACCTACCACTACCCTCCAAACATCCACCTAAAGTCCAACAGAAACCATCCAGAAAAAGCAGGAGCAGATCTTCAGGTATCAGGATGTTAAATTTGTATGTTTTGCTCCAATCTTGTGCTCAGGTCAGAGGAGAGTCCACTCCTCCACCCACTGAGAGACACCAGCTCGAGGGACGAGGAGGCTCCCAGCAGGAAGGGCTCCCCCAAAGAGAGCAGAGACACAGAGAACTGACAGCTCACCAGCACTGAAACTATAACACACACTCCAACACACACCGTAACACTCTATACAACACAGCTGACCCTGACACACACCTACGACCCCACCCTGACATAGGCATACGACCCTGACATCTAAGGAGAAGTTCAGGAAGCTCTCAGATTTGGCACAGAATCTTCTGCCCAACACTGACAGTTGATGGACTGGCATGAAGACTGTTCATGTAATCCAGCACAACATGAAAACACCACCTGTAGATATGATACAGTGACCACCCTACAGCATCCCAGAGGCCACGCTACAGCTAAAAACAGCCTCAGGCACTCAAATAGGATTGGTAAGAAGGCTCACAGCACACAGTATAAACCACTTTGATTGGTTCGAGGATAATTCAGTGAATGATTGAGCTGCTGTTCTTTAACCAAACCCCTTTCCCTTAAAAATTACCAGATAAATAGTTTTATTTGGGTCTTAATGGAAAACTTAAACTGTCCCGTTTTCCTATCCCAGATTCCCGTTGCCATACATTCCTTCCTGCAGCAGATGGAGGTCAACTCAACTCAAGCACCCAAGCTCAGAAATGATAGAGTGTGAGAGAGCGCGAGAGAGATGGACACTTACCTTCTGCACAATCCTTTTGGCTCGTGCTGAGTCATACAGCTCAAGCAGGCTCTCCTCGGGCCTCTGTCTCCTCCACCGGCCGCACCTACACCCATCCTGGTAGAAACCCACATTATTCTGGTCAGGAGATGAAGAACCAGCTCAACAGCCATTAGGAACATGACAAATGAACTATAATGCAAATTTGGCGATGACATCATTTAGCTACTTGTAGGACAGCCAATGACTTATAATTCTAAATCGAATTTGCAATTGTGGTATAAAAATGAGATCATGTACATATATGCCTCGTTGTTCCATTGAACTCCTCTCATTAAGATTCCCAAGCTGTTAAACCTTGGATATTTTCGTTTTAAACCATTGTAAACTGCAGTGGATCAGTAAATGAAGTTGTATTTACTAGTGGGACACTTGGAATTCTAAATGTGATGTGTAATTGTTTAATAATCAAAATAATAAATGAAAACAATCACACCTTTCATACGCTGTTTCAGCTCCATTGTGTCATGGTACGTTGCTTGGCAGTTCAATAAAAGGAAATAAACAACTTGTAAGAATTGTAAATTACACTCGATCAGCCAGTAAGGTCGTATTTACAGATGGAAAACTCGCAAATCAAGATGAAACATGGGTTTAGGAGGTGTGACTTTGCCTTGTTCTGTGGAGCTCCTCTCTATAACATTCCTAAGCTGTTAAACCTTGGACATTTCGTTTTTAAACACTGTAAACTGCATTGATCAGTAAATGAGGTCGTATTTACTAATGGGAAACTTGGAATTATAAATGTGATGTGTAATTGTGGTATAAAAATGAGAAAATATACGTATTTCACGCAGAATAAGAGGTGAACTCAGAGGAGATATCAAAGAATAAAACAGAAGAGGGAGCTGGCGGAGAAGGACAAGATGTAAAAGAAAAAAACAGCTGAAACTGAGCTATTGGAGTAGTAATAGTTTTACTTTTCGTCGAAATCACATTCTAATAATATTAAAAATGATTTTCATAATAATAGTTAAGACAACACACTCACCTTTCACACGCTGGTTCCGCGCCGATGGGTGATGATACGTTGCTAGAATGTTTAAAAGGGGAAAGAGACTATGTTTAAGACCTGTAAATTGCATTCAATCAGCCAGTTAGGACCAAGTCACAAGTGGGAAACTTAGGAAAACTCAGCGAGAAGATAGTAATGTATAACAGAATAAGCAGGGAGCTGGAGGAGTAGCACAAGATGTAAATAAAAAAGAATCAAATCGAGGTGTTAGAGTAGAGACAGTTTCACCTCTGTTCAAAAACACATTTTAATTATTATTTAAAAAAATCATAATAAAAACACTCACCCAATCACACTTTTCATACGCTGCTCCATCTCCATTGGGTCATGGTACGTTGCTTGGCAGTTCAATAAAAGGAAATATACCATTTGTAAGAATTTTAATATACACTCGTTCAACCAGTAAGGTCGTATTTACAGGTGGAAAACTCGCAAATCAAGATGAAACATGGGTTTAGGAGGTGTGTCTTTGAGATGTTCCACGGAGCTCCTCTCCTTAATATTCCTAAGCTGTTTAAACTGGAACATTTTCGTTTTAAACCATTGTAAACTGCATTCGATCAGTAAATGAGTTCGTATTTACTAGTTGGAAACTTATAATTCCAAATCTGAGGTGTAATTGTGTTTTAAAAATGAGAGCATATACATATTTCACTCGTCGTTCCGCTGAGCTCCTCTCATTAACATTCCTAAGCTGTTCAACTTTGGACATTTCGTTTTTAAACACTGTAAACTGCATTAGATCATTGAGTGAGGTCATATTTACTAGTGGGAAACTTGGAATTCTAAATGTGATGTGTAATTGTGGTATAAAAATGAGAATATTTACATGTATCAATCAGAATGAGCGGTGAACTCAGAAGAGGTAGCAAAGAATAAAACATATAAGAGGGAGATGGCGAATAAGGACAAGACGTAGAAAAACAGCTAAACTGAACTATTGGAGTAGTAACAGTTTGAGTTGCGGTCAAAATATTATTAAAAATAATAATCATAATAATAGTTAACACAACAAAACTCACCTTTCACACGCTGGTTCCGCACCGATGGGTGATGGTACGTTGCTAGATAGTTTAAAAAGGGGAAATAGAATATGTTTAAGAATTGTAAATTACATTGATCAGCCAGATAGGACCAAGTCACAAGTGGGAAACTTGCCAGAACTCAGCGGGAAGGTAGTAATTGGTAAAAGAATAAACAATGAGCTGGAGGAGAAGCACAAGATCTGAAGAAAAAAAGTCAAATCGAGGTCTTTTGGTAGAGACAGTTTCACCTCAGCGTACTTTTCATACGCTGCTCCGTCTCCATTGTGTCATGGTACGTTGCTTGGCAGTTCAATAAAAGGAAATATACCATTTTACAGAATTTTAAAGTACACTCGATCCACCAGTAAGGTATTTACAGGTGGAAAACTCGCAAATCAAGATGAAACATGGGTTAAGGAGGTGTGTCTTTGCGATGTTCTGCGGAGCTCCTCTCCTTAACATTCCTAAGCTGTTTAAACTGGAACATTTTCGTTTTAAACCATTGTAAACTGCATTCGATCAGTAAATGAGGTCAAATTTACTAGTTGGAAACTTATAATTCTAAGTCTGATATGTAATAGTGGTATAAAAATGAAAGCATATACATATGTCCCTCCTTGTTCCGCTGAGCTCCTCTCTGTAAGATTCCTAAGCTGTTAAACCTTGTAAATTTCGTTTTTAAACACTGTAAACTGCATTCGATCATCGAGTGAGGTCTTATTTACTAGTGGGAAACTTGGAATTCTAAATGTGATGTGTAATTGTGGTATAAAAATGAGAAAATATACGTATATCACGCAGAATAAGAGGTGAACTCAGAGAGGAGGTAGCAAATAATCAAATATACAAGAGGGAGCTGGCGGAGAAGGACAAGATGTAAAAAAAAAACAAGCTAAAACTGAACTATTTGGTAGTAACAGTTTTACTTTTCGTCGAAGTCACATTCGAATAATATTAAAAATGATTTTCATAATAATAGTTAAGACAACACACTCACCTTTCACACGCTGGTTCCGCGCCGATGGGTGATGATACGTTGCTAGAATGTTTAAAAGGGCAAATAGAATATGTTTAAGACCTGTAAATTGCATTCAATCAGCCAGTTAGGACCAAGTCACAAGTGGGAAACTTATTAAAACTTAGCGAGAAGATAGTAATGTATAAAAGAATAAGCAGGGAGCTGGAGGAGTAGCACAAGATGTAAATAAAAAAGAATCAAATCGAGGTGTTAGAGTAGAGACAGTTTCACCTCTGTTCAAAAACACATTTTAATTATTATTAAAAACATAAATAAAAACACTCACCCAATCACACGTTTCATACGCTGTTTCCGCTCTATCGGGTCATGGTACGTTGCTTGACAGTTCAATAAAAGGAAATATACCATTTGTAAGAATTTTAAATTACACTCGATCAACCACTAAGGTCGTATTTACACGTGGAAAACTCGCAAATCAAGATGAAACATGGGTTTGGGAGGTGTGTCTTTGAGATGTTCCGCGGAGCTCCTCTTCTTAATATTCCTAAGCTGTTTAAACTGGAACATTTTCGTTTTAAACCATTGTAAACTGCATTCCATGAGTAAATGAGGTCGTATTTACTAGTTGGAAACTTTAAATTATAAATGTGATGTGTAATTGTGGTATAAAAATGAGAAAATATACGTATATCACGCAGAATAAGAGGTGAACTCAGAGAGGAGATAGCAAAGAATAAAACAGAAGAGGGAGCTGGCGGAGAAGCACGAGATGTAAAAGAAAAAAACAGCTGAAACTGAACTATTGGAGCAGTAACAGTTTTACTTGTGGTCGAAATCACATTCTAATAATATTAAAAATAATAATCATAATAATAATTAACACAACAAACTCACCTTTCACACGCTGGTTCCGCACCGATGGGTGATGGTACGTTGCTAGAATGTTTAAAAGAGCAAATAGAATATGTTTAAGACCTGTAAATTACATTGATCAGACAGATAGGACCAAGTCACAAGTGGGAAACTTGCGAGAACTCAGCGAGAAGGTAGTAATTAATAAAAGAATAAACAGTGAGCTGGAAGAGTAGCACAATATGTAAAGAAAAAAAATCAAATCGAGGTCTTGGAGTAGAGACAGTTTAACCTCTGTTCAAAAACACACTTTAATTATTATTTAAAAAAAATCATAATAAAAAAACCTCACCCAATCACACTTTTCATACACTGCTCTGTCTCCATTGGGTCATGGTACGTTGCTTGACAGTTCAATAAAAGGAAATATACCATTTTACAGAATTTTAAAGTACACTCGATCCACCAGTAAGGTCGTATTTACACGTGGAAAACTCGCAAATCAAGATGAAACATGGGTTTAGGAGGTGTGTCTTTGAGATGTTCTGCGGAGCTCCTCTCCTTAACATTCCTAAGCTGTTTAAACTGGAACATTTTCGTTTTAAACCATTGTAAACTGCATTCGATCAGTAAATGAGGTCAAATTTACTAGTTGGAAACTTATAATTCCAAATCTAAGGTGTAATTGTGGTATAAAAATGAGAGCATATACATATTTCACTCGTTGTTCCGCTGAGCTCCTCTCATTAAGATTCCTAAGCTGTTCAACTTTGGACATTTCGTTTTTAAACACTGTAAACTGCATTCCATCATCGAGTGAGGTAATATTTACAAGTGGGAAACTTGGAATTCTAAATGTGATGTGTAATTGTTTAATAATCATAATAATAACTGAAAACAACCTCACCTTTCAGACGCTGCTCTGTCTCCATTGGGTCATGGTACGTTGCTTGGCAGTTCAATAAAACGAAATATACCATTTGTAAGCATTGTAAATTACACTCGATCAGCCAGTAAGGACCTATTAACACGTGGAAAACTCGGAAATCAAGATGAAACACGGGTTTACGAGGTGTGTCCCTCCTTGTTCGGCGGAGCTCCTCTCTGTAAGATTCCTAAGCTGTTACACCTTTTATATTTTGTTTTAAAACACTGTAAACTGCATTCGATCAGTAAATGAGGTCGTATTTACTAGTGGGACACTTGGAATTCTAAATGTGATGTGTAATTGTGGTATAAAAATGAGAAAATATACGTATTTCAGGCAGAATAAGAGGTGAACTCAGAGAGGAGGTAGCAAATAATCAAATATACAAGAGGGAGCTGGCGGAGAAGGACAAGATGTAAAAAAAACAAGCTAAAACTGAACTATTTGGTAGTAACAGTTTTACTTTTCATCGAAGTCACATTCGAATAATATTAAAAATGATTTTCATAATAATAGTTAAGACAACACACTCACCATTCACACGCTGGTTCCGCGCCGATGGGTGATGATACGTTGCTAGAATGTTTAAAAGGGCAAATAGAATATGTTTAAGACCTGTAAATTGCATTCGATCAGCCAGTTAGGACCAAGTCACAAGTGGGAAACTTAGGAAAACTCAGCGAGAAGATAGTAATGTATAACAGAATAAGCAGGGAGCTGGAGGAGTAGCACAAGATGTAAATAAAAAAGAATCAAATCGAGGTGTTAGAGTAGAGACAGTTTCACCTATGTTCAAAAACACATTTTAATTTTTATTAAAAACATAAATAAAAACACTCACCCAATCACACGTTTCATACGCTGTTTCCGCTCTATCGGGTCATGGTATGTTGCTTGACAGTTCAATAAAAGGAAATATACCATTTGTAAGAATTTTAAATTACACTCGATCAACCACTAAGGTCATATTTACAGGTGGAAAACTCGCAAATCAAGATGAAACATGGGTTTAGGAGGTGTGTCTTTGAGATGTTCTGCGGAGCTCCTCTCCTTAACATTCCTAAGCTGTTTAAACTGGAGCATTTTCGTTTTAAACCATTGTAAACTGCATTCGATCAGTAAATGAGGTCGTATTTACTAGTTGGAAACTTATAATTTCAAATCTGAGGTGTAATTGTGGTATAAAAATGAGAGCATATACATATTTCACTCGTTGTTCCGCTAAGCTCCTCTCATTAACATTCCTAAGCTGTTCAACTTTGGACATTTCGTTTTTAAACACTGTAAACTGCATTCGATCATCGAGTGAGGTCATATTTACTAGTGGGAAACTTGGAATTCTAAATGTGATGTGTAATTGTGGTATAAAAATGAGAATATTTACATGTATCAAGCAGAATGAGCGGTGAACTCAGAAGAGGTAGCAAAGAATAAAACATATAAGAGGGAGATGGCGAATAAGGACAAGACGTAGAAAAACAGCTAAAACTGAACTATTGGAGTAGTAACAGTTTGAGTTGTGGTCAAAATATTATTAAAAATAATAATCATAATAATAGTTAACACAACAAAACTCACTTTCACACGCTGGTTCCGCACCGATGGGTGATGGTACGTTGCTAGATAGTTTAAAAAGGGGAAATAGAATATGTTTAAGAATTGTAAATTACATTGATCAGCCAGATAGGACCAAGTCACAAGTGGGAAACTTGCCAGAACTCAGCGGGAAGGTAGTAATTGGTAAAAGAATAAACAGTGAGCTGGAGGAGAAGCACAAGATCTGAAGAAAAAAAGTCAAATCGAGGTCTTTTGGTAGAGACAGTTTCACCTCAGCGTACTTTTCATACGCTGCTCCGTCTCCATTGTGTCATGGTACGTTGCTTGGCAGTTCAATAAAAGGAAATATACCATTTTACAGAATTTTAAAGTACACTCGATCCACCAGTAAGGTATTTACAGGTGGAAAACTCGCAAATCAAGATGAAACATGGGTTAAGGAGGTGTGTCTTTGAGATGTTCTGTGGAGCTCCTCTCCTTAACATTCCTAAGCTGTTTAAACTGGAACATTTTCGTTTTAAACCATTGTAAACTGTATTCGATCAGTGAATGAGGTCAAATTTACTAGTTGGAAACTTATAATTCTAAGTCTGATATGTAATAGTGGTATAAAAATGAAAGCATATACATATGTCCCTCCTTGTTCCGCTGAGCTCCTCTCATTAACATTCCTAAGCTGTTAAACCTTGTAAATTTCGTTTTTAAACACTGTAAACTGCATTCGATCATCGAGTGAGGTCTTATTTACTAGTGGGAAACTTGGAATTCTAAATGTGATGTGTAATTGTGGTATAAAAATGAGAAAATATACGTATATCACGCAGAATAAGAGGTGAACTCAGAGAGGAGATAGCAAATAATAAAATATACAAGAGGGAGCTGGCGGAGAAGGACAAGATGTAAAAGAAAAACAAGCTAAAACTGAACTATTTGGTAGTAACAGTTTCACTTGTCGTCGAAGTCACATTCGAATAATATTAAAAATGATTTTCATAATAATAATTAACACAACACACTCACCTTTCACACGCTGGTTCCGCGCCGATGGGTGATGGTACGTTGCTAGAATGTTTAAAAGGGGAAAGAGACTATGTTTAAGAATTGTAAATTACATTGATCAGACAGATAGGACCAAGTCACAAGTGGGAAACTTATTAAAACTTAGCGAGAAGATAGTAATGTATAAAAGAATAAGCAGGGAGCTGGAGGAGTAGCACAAGATGTAAATAAAAAAGAATCAAATCGAGGTGTTAGAGTAGAGACAGTTTTACCTCTGTTCAAAAACACATTTTAATTATTATAAAAAAAATAATAAAAACACTCACCCAATTACACCTTTCATACGCTGCTCTGTCTCCATTGGGTCATGGTACGTTGCTTGGCAGTTCAATAAAAGGAAATATACCATTTTACAGAATTTTAAATTACAATCGATCCACCAGTAAGGTCGTATTTACACGTGGAAAACTCGCAAATCAAGATGAAACATGGGTTTGGGAGGTGTGTCTTTGAGATGTTCCGCGGAGCTCCTCTTCTTAATATTCCTAAGCTGTTTAAACTGGAACATTTTCGTTTTAAACCATTGTAAACTGCATTCGATCAGTAAATGAGGTCATATTTACTAGTTGGAAACTTATAATTCCAAATCTAAGGTGTAATTGTGGTATAAAAATGAGAGCATATACATATTTCACTCGTTGTTCCGCTGAGCTCCTCTCATTAACATTCCTAAGCTGTTCAACTTTGGACATTTCGTTTTTAAACACTGTAAACTGCATTAGATCATTGAGTGAGGTCATATTTACTAGTGGGAAACTTGGAATTCTAAATGTGATGTGTAATTGTTTAATAATCATAATAATAACTGAAAACAACCACACCTTTCATACGCTGCTCTGTCTCCATTGGGTCATGGTACGTTGCTTGGCAGTTCAATAAAAGGAAATATACCATTTGTAAGAATTTTAAATTACACTGGATCAACCAGTAAGGTCGTATTTACAGGTGGAAAACTTGCAAATCAAGATGAAACATGGGTTTAGGAGGTGTGTCTTTGAGATGTTCTGCCGAGCTCCTCTCCTTAACATTCCTAAGCTGTTTAAACTGGAACATTTTCGTTTTAAACCATTGTAAACTGCATTCGATCAGTAAATGAGGTCATATTTACTAGTTGGAAACTTATTATTCCAAATCTGAGGTGTAACTGTGGTATAAAAATGAGAGCATATACATATTTCACTTGTTGTTCCGCTGAGTACAGCCCTCTGCTGTACTCGCTGTACACCTCAGACTGCAAAGCCACTTCCAGCTCCACCAACATCATTAAGTTTGCTGACGACACAGTTGTGGTGGGCCTGATCTCAGGAAATAAGGAGAAGGCCTACCTGGAAGAGATTAGAACCCTGGAGAACTGGTGCCAGGATAATAATCTCCAGCTAAATGCCAGCAAAACGAAGGAGCTGATTGTGGACTTTAGCAGGAAACAGCAGAGGAGCTATCAGCCTGTCCACATCAGTGGAACGGCGGTGGAAAGGGTAGAAAGCTTCAAATACCTTGGAGTGACCATCTCTCAGGACTTGTCATGGAGTTGCCACATCAACACCACAACGAAGAAGGCTCGTCAGCGCCTATACCACCTGAGACGACTGAGGGACTTCAGACTGCCCTCCAAGGTACTACGATCCTTCTACTCCTGCACCATCGAAAGCATACTCACAGGGAACATCACAGTCTGGTTTGGGAACAGCAAAAAGCAGGACAGGACAGGCAAGCGCTACGACGAGTGAGACGTTCAGCAGAGCGAATCACTAGGATGGAGTTTCCTGACCTTTCGTTTTTAAACACTGTAAACTGCATTAGATAATCGAGTGAGGTCATATTTACTAATGGGAAACTTGGAATTCTAAATGTGATGTGTAATTGTGGTATAAAAATGAGAATATTTACATGTATCAAGCAGAATGAGCGGTGACTTCAGAAGAGGTAGCAAAGAATAAAACACACAAGAGGGAGATGGCGAATAAGGACAAGACGTAGAAAAACAGCTAAACTGAACTATTGGAGTAGTAACAGTTTCACTTGTGGTCAAAATATTATTAAAAATAATAATCATAATAATAGTTAACACAACAAAACTCACCTTTCACACGCTGGTTCCGCACCAATGAGTCATGGTACGTTGCTAGATAGTTTAAAAAGGGGAAATAGAATATGTTTAAGAATTGTAAATTACATTGATCAGCCAGATAGGACCAAGTCACAAGTGGGAAACTTGCCAGAACTCAGCAGGAAGGTAGTAATTAATAAAAGAATGAACAGTGAGCTGGAGGAGAAGCACAAGATCTAAAGAAAAAAAATCAAATCGAGGTGTTAGAGTAGAGACAGTTTAACCTCTGTTCAAAAACACACTTTAATTATTATTTTAAAAAATCATAATAAAAAACCTCACCCAATCACACGTTTCATACACTGCTCCGTCTCCATTGTGTCATGGTACGTTGCTTGGCAGTTCAATAAAAGGAAAAATACCATTTGTAAGAATTTTAAATTACACTCGATCCACCAGTAAGGTCGTATTTACAGATGGAAAACTCACAAATCAAGATGAAACATGGGTTTGGGAGGTGTGTCTTTGAGATGTTCTGCGGAGTTCCTCTCCTTAACATTCCTAAGCTGTTTAAACTGGAAAATTTTCGTTTTAAACCATTGTAAACTGTATTCGATCAGTAAATGAGGTCAAATTTACTAGTTGGAAACTTGGAATTCTAAGTCTGATATGTAATAGTGGTATAAAAATGAAAGCATATACATATGTCCCTCCTTGTTCCGCTGAGCTCCTCTTATTAAGATTCCTAAGCTGTTCAACTTTGGACATTTCATTTTTAAACACTGTAAATTACATTCGATCATCGAGTGAGGTCATATTTACTAGTGGGAAACTTGGAATTCTAAATGTGATGTGTAATTGTTTAATAATCATAATAATAACTGAAAACAACCACACCTTTCAAACGCTGCTCTGTCTCCATTGGGTCTTGGTACGTTGCTTGGCAGTTCTACGAAAGAAAATATACCATTTGTAAGCATTTTAAATTACACTCGATCATTCAGTAAGGTCCTATTAACACGTGGAAAACTCGGAAATCAAGATGAAACACGGGTTTACGAGGTTTGTCTTTGCCTTGTTCTGTGGAGCTCCTCTCTGTAACATTCCTAAGCTGTTAAACCTTGGACATTTCGTTTTTAAACACTGTAAACTGCATTCGATCAGTAAATGAGGTCGTATTTACTAGTGGGAAACGTGGAATTCTAAATGTGATGTGTAATTGTTGTATAAAAATGAGAATATTTGCATGTATCAAGCAGAATGAGCGGTGAACTCAGAAGAGGTAGCAAAGAATAAAACACATAAGAGGGAGATGGAGTACTGAACTATTGGAGTAGAAACAGTTTGACTTGTGGTCAAAATCACATTCTAATATTATTAAAAATAATAATCATAATAATAGTTAACACAACTAACTCACCTTTCACACGCTGGTTCCGCACCGATGGGTCATGGTAGGTTGCTAGAATGTTTAAAAAGGGGAAATAGAATATGTTTAAGAATTGTAAATTACATTCAATCAGCCACATAGGTACAAGTTACAAATGGGAAACTTTGGATTAAAGATAAAATACGGATTCCAGATCAAATAAAAACAGATGTAATGCGTAATTGTGGTATAAATATATACACACACACATACACACACACACACATACACACACACACTCACACACACACTACAATCTAAATACAGACATGTCATTTCTCTGAATATTATTATTAGAATGTGTTTTCAACTATAAGTAAAACTCCAACAGCTCACTTTTGGGTGTTTAATTTACACCATGTCCTTCTCCTCCTGTTTTTTGCTAGGTGGTTGCTATGGTGTTGCTACTGTATTTGGCCACTATCACATTATCACAGGTGTTTGCTAGAGTGTTGATATGCAGTTGCTACAGTATCCCAAGCAGTTACTATGGTTCTACATATCACTATAAAATCCAAAAGAACAATGATGGAAGGTCTTTTGTATATAAGTCTTCTTTACAGCACCGGAAAGGGTTCTACTACTGTTGCCAACCCACTGTTCAGTTCTCATGATATTACCCATAAGAACATCTGAGCAGATATTGATGTATTTTCTTGTAACTGCAGGAGAGGACCTGAAAATGTGAAGGGTGGGGGGAGGTGTATGAGTGGGGTAACTGGTGATGAATGTTGGGGATGAAATGGATCAACATCAGGAGAAAGTGGGTATTGTGTGAATATGCAGGAGCCTTTAAAGACCAATTGAAGAAGATCTGCAACAATCTGAGCCTTTAGACTCCAGAGGGCTAATATAAAGGAACTAAGGGGCAACACATGCACCACAAAGTCCAGCTTCAGTCACAGTGAAACCACATTGCACTGTGTCCTGTTTACTCTGTTTACTCTGTTTAATTACACACATTTCAGATTAGTGAAACTGTCCATAATTTTAAATGTAGTAAATGTAAAATGTATCTAAGGACAAATCTGAAGACCCATATTTCTTCCAGAATTGCAGAAGTTATTAAAATCTAATATAATATGATGTTTCTATAATGATATATAATACAGTAATCTTTAAGCTTTTGGAAGTAGGGAAGTTATAGTGTATTTAGAACGAAACACTGGTTTTATGACCCTGGTTTTCCTCAAAGTTACCAGGTCATACTGGTGAAGGACGCTGTCCTTCCTTATGATCAATAAAAGCTGAAAATGAAGCAGAAAGGTTCAGAGTACAAACTAAAGTCCATCCAAAGTGGAATTCCGAGCCCTCATTCCTGAAATCATCAGCGGGACAAACTACGGAGAACTGATCCTGACTCCCGATATCTGTTCAAAGCAAACAGATGTGGTACTGAACCAACAGGTGTCCCACAATTCCCTACACTAATGCCAGGAAAGCCACTCATGGGGCAACAGGGAGTGTCAGGGAAGGCAGCATTCCGTCTCCATAGAGACACTTCCGCTGTGATGTCACAGTAGATCAGAGCTCAGAGTGTGTGAGGTCACAGTGCGAGAGGGGCGTGGAGGTTCCGTCCACTGGGCTCTTTCCCTCATCCTGTGTTCAGACATCGGAGAGGACAGCTGCACCAATGAGCTGCCTGCGGTCCTTGTGCTGCTGCAACTGCAGCGGCGAGTTGGACGACTCGGACACAGAGAGGGAGGAGAAAGCGGTGGAGAAAAGAGTGGGAAAAAAGAAAAAGAGAGGATGGTGGAGGAGATGGAGGAAACGCTGGAGGGTTGAGCAACAGGGACTCTCCATCAGCACATCTGCAGGGACGGTGGAGTACGTGGAGACTCCACTTGGAGATGTGACCAGTGCCAGGCAGATGGTGGACGACCTCGCCAGTCACACTGATGAGGCACTCAGCACCAGCAGCCAGTCACTGAGTGAGTACATGAGTGTCAGTGATGGAGCTTCATTCATATGCTTTCCTGTTTTACCCTCAACACATCTTCAACATCCTAAGTGACAGGAAGCAACCCCTCCATGCTCCGCCCACAAATGCATTTGTTGCTAGGTTGGACAGGGCTCTTGATATGTGGTCAGTGGGGTGAAATTGTTTTTGCTAGGTGGTTGCTATGGTGTTGCTACTGTGTTTGGCCACTATCACATTATCAAAGGTGGTTGCTACAGTGTTGATAAGCAGATGCTACACTATGGTTCTACATATCACTATAAAATCCAAAAGAACCACTTCAATTATGGAAGGTCTTTTGTATATAAGTCTTCTATACAGCACCTGAAAGGGTTCTACTACTGTTGCCAACCCACTGTTCAGTTCTCATGATATTACCCATAAGAACATCTGGGCAGATATTGATGTATTTTCTTGTAACTGCAGGAGAGGACCTGAAGGTGGAGGACGCTCCAGCAGAGGACGACAGGGCTGTTGAGCATCCTCCTGAGAATGACAGGGTCTCACTGGACGCAACAATGACACCAGCTGACCAGATTCCAGGTGAGTAAACTTAGATAGAATCAAAACCTAATAAGAACATCTGGGCAGATGTTGATGTATTTTCTTGTAACTGCAGGAGAGCACCTGAAGGTGGAGGACGCTCCAGTCATGTCCAACAGGGCTGTTGAGCATCCTCCAGAGGATGGTACAGTCTCACTGGAAGTGATAAGGACAGCAGGTGACCAGATTCCAGGTAAGTAAACTGAGACATAATTAATCAATCAAACAAAAAAGACCTATGAGAACAGATGTTGATTCATTATCTTGTCTCTACAGGAGAGGACCTGAAAGTGGAGGACGCTCCAGCCGAGGACGACAGGGCTGTTGAGCATCCTCTTGAGGATGACAGGGTCTCCCTGGGTGCAATAATGACACCAGCTGACAAGATTCCAGGTGTGTAAACTTTGATAGAATCAATGAATCAACCAAAAAAGACCCATAAGAACATCTGGGCAGATGTTGATTCATCATCTTGTCTCTGCAGGAGAGGACCTGAAGGCGGAGGACACTCCCGCCATGTACGACAGGGCTGTTGAGCATCCTCCAGAGGATGATACGGTCTCACTGGATGGACTGAGGACAGCAGGTGAGCAGCTTCCAGGTAAGTAAACTGAGACAGAACCAATCATTTCAACAAAAAAGACCCATGAGAACATCTGGGCAGATGTTGATGTATTTTCTTGTAACTGCAGGAGAGGACCTGAAAGTGGAGGACGTTCCAGTCGAGGACAACACGGCTGTAGAGCATCCTCCTGAGGATGACAGGGTCTCACTGGACGTGATAATGACACCAGCTGACCAGATTCCAGGTGAGTAAACTTATATAGATTCAATGAATCAAACAAAAAAGACCTAATAAGAACATCTGGGCAGATGTTGATGTATTTTCTTGTAACTGCAGGAGAGGACCTGAAGGTGGAGGACGCTCCAGCTGAGGACAAGGCTGTTGAGCATCCTCCTGAGTATAATACAGTCTCACTGAAAGTGATGAGGACGGCAGGTGACCAGCTTCCAGGTAAGTGAACTTAGACAAAATTAACCAATCAAACAAACAAAAAAAAGAGAACATCTGGGCAGATGTTGTTTCATATTCTTGATACTGCAGGAGAGGACCTGAACACGGAGGACGCTCCAGCCGTGGATGACAGCGCTGTTGAGCTTCCTCCTGAGAATGGCAGGGTCTCACTGGATGTGATAGTGACACCAGCTGACCAGATTCCAGGTGAGTAAACATAGATAGAATCAATAAATCAAACAAAAAAGACCTAATAAGAACATCTGGGCAGATGTTGATGTATCTTCTTGTAACTGCAGGAGAGGACCTGAAGGTGGAGGACGCTCCAGCCGAGGACAAAGCTGTTGAGCATCCTCCTCAGGATGATACGACCTCACTGGATGCACTGAGGACGCCAGTTGAGCAGCTTCCAGGTAAATAAACTGAAGTAAATCAGTCAATCGAACTAAAAAGACCTATAAGAACATCTGGTCAGATGTTGATGCATTTTTTTGTAACTGCAGGAGAGGACCTGAAGGTGGAGGAAGCTCCAGCCGATGAAGAAAGTGCTGTGGAGCATCCTCCAGAAAATAAGGCTGAGACTCAACCTTCCAATGAGGAACATGAACAGGAAGAGGAAGAGACAATCCAGCCAGAGGCCCAGAGACCCTTCGAAGAAGCAATCACTGCTCAGCCCCTTCAGCAGACGAGGGCAGAGCATGATGAAGACAACATCCAAAGAGAACAGGTACGAAGACCAGGAATCCCAATCTGCAGCCATCAGTGTCTGAAGGTTCCTGCAAGAGCTTATAGACTAACAAGGGAACCTCCAATTCCCTCATGACTTTAGCAACTAAAAACTCTACTCTTTGAGTGTCCTATTGGATACAACACATAGCAACCCCACATCTATAAAACAGGAAACATTTAGAACCACATAGCAAATATCTCCAAGACTCTAGAGACCATTAGAAACACCATTCTAAACACTTGGCACTAACCTACCAACACAAATCTGACGTTCTATAGACACCATCTAGAAGATCCAGGAAAAGATCTTCAAGTATCATGATATTAAATTTGTGTTTGTGCTCCAGTCTTGTTCTCAGGTCAGAGGAGGGTCCTCTCCTCCACCCACCCAGAGTAACGGTGATGAGGGACGAGGAGGAGAATGCAGTGAGAGTGCTGGACCACTGGGTGAGTACACACACATCACACACTAAAGATCAGCATCTCAGCAGTTCAGCAAACCAACATCTTTACCTGCAAGTTTCCAACCACTAAAAAAGTCCATGTAGTTAAGCACAATACAGAATGAACAACTTCAGTAGAGACCTGATCAGATTCCTGAAGCTCAGCTCCTGACTTCTTGATGTGTTGTTCATATGTGTTAACAGATGTGCTGGATAAAGTGTCCGCTATAACTGACACCACAGTGGACACTAAAAAGACAAATAAAAGGAGGGGGACACGCGGAAAAGGCCGCAAGATAACCTACAGGAAAGGTGTTCCAGGAACTGAGCAAGAAAATCTCAGGGCTCAGACAAGCTTCCCGGACATGACAACGACACCAGCTGACCAGATTCTAGGTGTGTAAAGTAAACCGAGATATAATCTAACTAATCAAACATATAAAACAGACCCAGAAGAACAGATGCTGATTCATCTTCTTGTAACAGCAGGACAGGAGCTGAAGGTGGAGGACGCTCCAGCCGAGAATGCAAGGGCTGTTGAACATCCTCTTGCAAATGAGACGGAGGCCCATGAGAACCAACTTCCAAGCGTTGAATGGAAGCAGAAAGCAATCCAACCAGAGGCCTCCCGGAATAACATGAAAAAGAAAAGGGGTACACGCGGAAAAGGACGTAAAATAATCTACAGGAAAGTTGCGAAAGTGACGACTACACCACCTGACCAGCTTCAAGGTGAGTAAAGTAATCTGAGATAGAATCACACTAATCAAACATTCAGAAAAGACCCAGAAGAACATCTCGGCAGATGCTGATTCATCTTCTTGTAACAGCAGGACAGGAGCTGAAAGTAGAGGACGCTCCAGCCAAAGCAGAAAGTGCTGTAGAGCATCTTCTCCAAAACGAGCCAGAGGTCCATACAGATCACCAACCGAGTGATAGAGACAACCACCAAAGAGTACAGGTATGAAGAACTCCACAACACCCTCCCCACCTCCTGAGAGGTGAAAGGGTTCACTCCATCATCAGGAGGTTACAGAACAGAAGCTCCAGCTGGAAGATGTTCCTTCATGGAACCCAGACTAGGGTTGCTAGAGCTTCCTGCAAGAGCCTTCAGACCCACAAAATGGAACCTCCAATAACCTCTCACAATTTGGGCAAATAAAAAACACAGTTCTTTGAGGGTATTTTTGGATAAACCACTTAGCAACACCATAGCGATACATAAGGAACTCTTTAGAACTACACAGTAAACATCTTCCATTAGAAATACCGTAGTAACCACCTGCCACTACCCTCCAAACATCTAAAGATGTCCCACAGAAACCCTCCAGAAAAAGCAGGAGCAGATCTTCAGGTATCAGGATGTTAAATTTGTGTATTTTGCTCCAATCTTGTGCTCAGGTCAGAGGAGAGTCCACTCCTCCACCCAGTGACAGAAACGAGCTCGAGGAACAAGGAGGCTCCCAGCAGGAAGAGCGCCCCCTAGAGAGCATAGACACAGAGAATGAGCAGCTCACCAGCACTGAAACTACAACACACACCCCAACACACACCATAACACAACCTACAACACAATACTACACACATACAACCCCACTAACACACACATATGACCCCACCCCGACATACGCTTACTACCCCACCCTGACAAATGCATACAACCCCACCCTTACACACGCCTACAACCCCACCCTAATACACGCCTACAACCCCACCCTTACACACGCCTACAACCCCACCCTTACACACGCCTACAACCCCACCCTAACACACGCCTACAACCCCACCTACAACCCCACCCTTACACACGCTTATAACCCCACCCTTACAGACGCCTACAACCCAACCCTTACACACGCTTACTACCCCACCCTGACAAATGCATACAACCCCACCCTTACACACGCCTACAACCCCACCCTAATACACGCCTACAACCCCACCCTTACACACGCCTACAACCCCACCCTAACACACGCCTACAACCCCACCTACAACCCCACCCTAACACACGCCTACAACCCCACCCTTACACACGCTTATAACCCCACCCTTACAGACGCCTACAACCCAACCCTAACATATGCATACAACACCTCCCTAATACACGCCTACAACCCCACCCTTACACACGCCTACAACCCCACCCTTACACACGCCTACAACCCAACCCTAACACACGCTTACAACCCCTCCCTAACTTATGCATACAACCCCACCCTAACAAATGCATACAACCCCACCCTAACAAATGCATACAACACCTCCCTAATACACGCCTACAACCCCACCCTAACACACACCTACAACCCCACCCTTACACACGCCTACAACCCAACCCTAACACACGCCTACAACCCCTCCCTAACTTATGCATACAACCCCACCCTAACACACGCTTACAACCCCTCCTTAACACAAATATAACCCAGCCCAATACAAACACACACACTCACCAAAGAAAAAAAATAAATAATAAAAACACTTGAAAAATATTTGAAAGAGTTTTTCTTCTTTATAAAGATAAAAATCTCCACCACAGCAATCTGTTCTGTTTAGATTATGATGTTTTATGATGAACTAATGATCTGTACTGCTTCCATTAAGGGTTAACTAAAGACCTTTACTGTTTAGTTTAAGATAAGGGGGGATCTGTTCTATTTACATTAATATGAGCTGACTAACAGTCTGTGCTGTTTAGATTGAGATGAGGATTGACTAATGATCTTTTCTGTTTTTATTAAGGTGAAGTTTGACTAACGACTATACTGTTTAGATTAATACAAGGGCTGACCATCGCTCTGTAATGTTCAGATGAAGATAAGGGTTGACCAACAATCTGTAATGTTTAAATTAGGTTGAAGAGGTTTACTAGCTAAAGTGATTCTACCAGTGATTGGCTGGAAACTGGTGAGAGTTCTCTACAGAGATGGTCTGTTCTGATCTATTATTCTAATCATCAGCAGTTCATTAAAAACTGTGGAAACGCCTAATGGAAAATACTCATACAGCTCTTCTGGATGCTTTGACAACTGGCAGCAGCCTCAGAAAACACTGCTGTGATGGCTCATTTTTACTGAGGTCAAACTCATCCAGCTCTTCTTCTGAGTTCAGCAACAACAAACACACAAACACCAGAGCTGACCACTGACCAGGAGAGATTGCTAGATTTCTCAGGAGAGATGTTCTCCATAATCTTCTCCTTGATGTATTTGACTGTTTCCTCATTGCTGTGAGAGCTCCTCTCTGTCAGTGTCAGTACACCTGGTAAGAGAGTCTGATTAGACTCCAGTGAGAGACCCAGAAGGAAACGAAGGAACAAGTCCAGGTGTCCACTCTCACTCTGCAAGGCTTTGTCCACTGCACAACCAGCAGCTGAAAAAGACTACATTAGGATTAGCACTGGTAGGCCCAGGGAAAGAGTCCTGCTGAAGAGCCTCCTGAATGGAGTCCTCAATTCCTCAATGAAGGGGAGCAAGGATGTGGGAAGGTGGAATGATGGGTTCTAGCTAGAAATCTGAACCCTGGGGTTCCTCTTGCCTTGACAGGGCATGGGGTTTAATATTCTTTGAACCCAGCCTATATGACAACAGAAAGTTGGGACGAGGGACGAGGAGGCTCCCAGCAGGAAGAGCACCACCTAGAGTCCAGAGACACAGAGATCGGGCAGCTCACCAGTACTGAAACTACAACACACACCCCAACACACACCGTAACACATCCTACAACACAGTACTACACACACACACACACACACACACACCCAACCCTACTAACACACACATATGACCCCATCCTTACATACACATACAACCCCATCCTAACACACTCCTTCAACCCCACCCTAACACAAGCATACGACCCCATCCTAACATATCCATACGACCCCATCCTAACATATCCATACGACTAACATTAGCCACGTTTTGTACCTGTAGTGAGCCAGACAGTCCACATAGAGATTATACATAAGCTCATTATGTAAATATCTTTAGTTCTATCCGTTAATAAAGGTATAAAGGTAAGTTGACCAACTCTATTAATAAATACACCAAGCCGTTTAAAACAATTGTAAATTACATTTGATCAGCCAGTGAGGTCCTAGTTACAAGTGGGAAACTTTGGATTCAAGATGAAACACGACTTCACCAGATGTAATGTGTAATTGTGGTCTAAAAATGAGAAAATATACATATGTCAAGCAGAACGATGCAGGAACTGCGAGAAGGTAGTAATGAAAAAAAGAATAAACAGTGAACTGGAGGATTAAATAAATAAAAATAAATAAATAAATAAATAAATAAAAACACTAAAGCCGAGCTCCTGGTGTAGTTACAGTTTCCCTGTGGTCGTAAACACATTCAAATAAAAAGAGAAAAATACATTCATACATCAGTCAGGCACCAATTAAGATGGAATGGGAAAACTCGAGAGGCTGGCAAATAAAAATCTTCAGGCTTGTCTAAATGGTAGGTAGTACTATTACATCTGTACTGAATTAAAAACACATAAAAGCTTTAAAAACCGCCTTTCTGCACTGTAGTTTACTAATACGCTCATGATCAGTAGGACCAGTCGATGGAAAGGACAAAATGTTAAACACCCCAGTCGGCTGTATGCCTCTCTAGGCCCGGCAAAATACACACATGGATAAAACTGTTGGTACCCCTCGGTTAATAAAAGAAAACCCCACAATGGTCCCAGAAAATATTAAAAGTATTTTATTATGGGAAAGTATTATTTGCATGGTAAAAAAGTTCAGCAAACCTTTTCCTCCTCTTGCCCTTTAGAAATATCCAATTGTGCTGGATAAGATCAATCTCAATCTTATCCTACACATGGTCTAAGAGGCGCACACGGTCATTGTTCATGTGTGTTTATACTGTGCATTAATGTTTCTTTTATACGCCCTTTCTTGGACACTGAGCAATGCATGTTTTGAACAAGAATAATATGTTCTAGTTTTCATGGTGTCCTGATGAAGAGAGACAGAGAGAGGAATAAACTGAGGACATCAGTATGACTCGTGGTCATTATTCCGTTGGACCAGTGTAGCTATAACCTGTTCTGAATTCTAGTAAATGGGTTCATGTGTTTTGGTACATTATCTTGTAAACTGAAATTGTTATATTAGATTATAAGAATTCTGTTCTGTTATATTAGTTAAAACAACAAGCTATTTGTAGGTAAACCAACTGAAATATAAAGTCAACACAAATTAAAACCAGTAATTACACACTACATATAGTGTTGAGTTTACTTAAGTTTACCTAAGCCTGAGTTGAAATGAAATATCTTCTTAAGTCATATCTGTGAAAGATCACTGTGTTAAAACATTTATTTCACAGAACAGTCTGATTCAAAAACATTATTGATTTATCCTAAATACTATGTTGTGTGAAATTGTATTTCTAGTCCATTTAAAATGACTTTTTTTAGTTGAATCAACAAATGAATTTTTACAGTATTGAAGGATATTAAGACAGACAACCTGTATAAATAAATGAAGCATTTATTAACACAAACCATCAGACAGTACATTTACATTGTCTCAGGGTGAGAGAGAGAGCGAGAGAGAATGAAGAGAGGGTTGGCGTGTGTATGCAATAACAGAGAACTACAACTATGAACTAATGAGGATGTATTTCAACATGTATTAAAGAGAGCGAGCGAGAGTGAGAGAGAGAGACTGCAAGCAAAGATAAGATGTTTGAAGTGTCTAACAGTTGTTTGCTGGTTATTTCAGAAAGAAAAACACATTCAAAATGATTAAAAAAGCATCTTTGAGATAAAGTGTTCTTCATCTAAAGTAGGCCCAAATGTTAAAGCTCAGTCTCACGTGATGGATATTGTTCTAAATATCCAGTGGCTGTCGGCCTCATCCGATATGAGGGAATTTTCACCATTCCTTGAAGAGTGAAGACTCTTGATGTAACACCCAGGTGTTGCTTCTGGTCCAGGAAAATTTGTTCACAGTTACAAGTAAAGGAAACCTTCGCTTGACTCTCGTTCAGGTCGTGAACACCTGCTGCAACCTTGACTTGGAGATAAACTCTGTGTGTTAAACGTTGATCAGACGTCTGGCTGAAATTCGAAAGTGTCTCAAGATGATTTGAGCTGGTGAGAAAGATTCTTTACTGGGACAGTCTTTATCACCTGTGTAGCCACGCCCCTTTTCTTCTTCTGATGTTAAACTTGCATTGGGCATTTCTGGTGGTGCCGTCACCTACTGGTGGGCAAGGGTACCTACACTGTAAAATGGTATAAGCCATTAGGGTACACGCACAGCTGTCAGCTCCATACTGGACTACTGGCTACTGCTCTGAACAGTCCCACTCAGGTTTTCAACCTGACACAGTCACCAAAGATTTGAATTTCAGCTAATTTGACTTGATAAATGTGGAGGGTAAACTTTATATTAAAATCACCTGAAACTTAAAGCTCTTCAACACTAATATGTTGGGTTATATGGTTTTATTAATATTCTCTCTTCAAGTTATTGTTTTCGCTCAATTATAAATCTACACAGGTTAAAGAAAACTCAGCAGCTTTTATCTTAACTAATTTCTGAGTGAAGAAATGAAACCTGGGGTTTTTATTCAGATTGATCAGACCACTCCCCCATACTTCCATACTCCATAATCAACTTGAATGAGAATAAGGATAACAAGGAAAAAACACATAATAAATAAGAGGCACAACAATTATTTCCAAATTTAAAGACATTGATAAATGCAAGTATTTCATGGGATGATTTATATGAGAAAAAAGCAAAAGGTTACCAGCTTTTATCTTTTCCAATTGAAGGTTTTTTTTTAATGAAGGGGGGTGAATACTTTTGTTTGAAACTGCTGCATCATTTAAGGTAGTACATAAACATCCAATGAGAATTCAAATTAAGCCACATCTTTAACTAATAAACCATTTAAAGACAAAGATATTACAGACCACATATTTCTCCCTGAACCTGAAGGAATTCCCTATTCTGGCAGCTTTTCAGGCTCTAAATAACCCAAATAAAGGTCAACGTTTCTAAAAGGTAGGTGGTTTCACAAACATTTCCACATGTACTGCACATTTATCTTCAGCGTGGGTCCAGCAGTGTAAGCTTTAATCATTCCTGACTGCAAGCAGACAGCTCAATGTCCTCATCTCTGATTCCTTAATCAAAGCTTTCACTAAACCATGAAAACTAAAGCTCTTGTACCTGTAGTGTTTCTCCACTCTGGATTCCAAACCCATTCAACACCAACACCATCCAAACTCCATCCAAAACAGCTGTGCTACACAAGTAATTAGCCAAACAGCCAATCATGTTAGCTAACTAGCCAATCAGCCAATCAGGAGAGGTGTTGGAAGGAGAGTGACTCTAAAGGAGAGGAAGAAGAATGGCTCCACGTTCAGGCAGACTGCTCCTACATTATCAAACCATGGGAAAATATAAAGATACAAGAAGTTCAGCACTAAATTAAATGTTACTGTGGAAACTATGAGCAAAACAACAACGTAGCTGCTAGCATTAGCTTTTTAGCTCTCTGAGATGAACAACAAACTTCTGATTTGTAGTGGAAATGTTCAGATCCCTTTAAATCATCCATTGCTGCCCCCTGGTGGCCTGGGGTTGAAGACCAGCCTCTCTTTAAATGCTGTAGTTCTTGTGTTGGTGTTTCAGACAAGGATGAGAGGAATTCAGTTCTCCCGATTAGAACCATGAACTCTCTGTCTTCCACCTGAAGCCTGTGGAAGCTCTACTTCAGTCCATCAGTTTAATCTCAGCAGTTTCCAACACGACACGCCCATTAATAGTGAGCCACGTGTCCTGGTCAACTGCACCAGATTAGAAACATGCAGTGTTAGCAGTGCTCAGACAGTCTGCAGAGATGAAACACTGGGAGAATATGGATCTACAGCACTAGCAGTTTATTCATGCCCATTATTCTTATGCTGGACTTACTAATGCTTATATATTATATACCTTTATCCCTACTTATGTGCACACATGCAGAAGTCTAAGCCGTGTGCATGGTGATCTAAAATTGCTAATACATGCTAATGGTATATTAACGTGATTCTGAGACTAATATTGTTACTTCACAATGACAGACTACCCGAAGCTGACAGATTTAACTTAATACTGTCCACCTTATTCCTCCACGCCCACATTCAGAGGCTTGTTTCTTCAGCCTTTGTGTTGCAGTTCCCTCTCATTTAGTTTCTAGTGGATTATGGTCGTATCTCGGTAAAAGCGAATGCAGTCTGAAGCAGGCAACTGCTGTGGACACTGATCATAAAGGAGCGTAATGTGGCAAGCTGGACTAACCCAACATTTAAACAAGCTATTTAATGCTACTTAGAGATTTCTAGAGCCTTGTTTCTCAACCCTGGTCCTGGCAGCACACTGCTCTGGTACAGTTCATATACAGTACAGTTTATTATCACTGTGGTTGTACTCTATTAGTGGATCCACTGTAGCACTGGTGGACAAAGTGAACAAAGATGGTTCACTCAGGCTAGAACAGCCAACAGGTTTAGCTCAGGCTAAGACAGGCTAACCCTAGCCAACAGGTTTAGCTCAGGCTAAGACAGGCTAACCCTAGCCAACAGGTTTCACTCTGGCTAAAATAGGTTAACCCTGGCTAACATCTTTACCTCATACTAAGACCAGCTAACCTTAGCTAACAGGTTTAGCTCAGGCTAAAACAGGCTAACCTTAGCTAAAAGGTTTCACTCTGGCTAAAATAGGTTAACCCTGGCTAACATCTTTTCCTCATACTAAGACCGGCTAACCTTAGCTAACAGGTTTAGCTCAGGCTAAATCAGACTAACCCTAGCCAACAAGTTTCACTCTGGCTAAAATAGGTTAACCCTGGCTAACATCTTTACCTCATACTAAGACCGGCTAACCTTAGCTAACAGGTTTACCTCAGACTAAGACTGACTCACCCTTACCAACAGCTTTAGCTCAGGCTAAGACAGGCTAACCCTAGCCAACAGGTTTGACTCAGGCAAAGACAGGCTAACCCTAGCCAACAGGTTTCACTCTGGCTAAAATAGGTTAACCCTGGCTAACAGCTTTACCTCATACTAAGACTGGCTAACCGTAGCTAACAGGTTTAGCTCAGGCTAAGACAGGCTAACCCTAGCTAACAGGTTTGACTCAGGCGAAGACAGGCTAACCCTAGCCAACAGGTTTGACTCTGGCTAAAATAGGTTAACCCTGGCTAACATCTTTACCTCATACTAAGACCGGACAACCTTAGCTAACAGGTTTAGCTCAGGCTAAGACCGGCTAACACTACCCAACAGGTTTCACTCTGGCTGAAGTAGGTTAACCCTGGCTGACAGCTTTACCTCATACTAAGACCGGCTAACCCTAGCCAACAGGTTTGACTCAGACTAAGACAGGCTAACCCTAGCCAACAGGTTTGACTCAGGCGAAGACAGGCTAACCCTAGCCAACAGGTTTGACTCAGACTAAGACAGGCTAACCCTAGCCAACAGGTTTGACTCAGGCGAAGACAGGCTAACCCTAGCCAACAGGTTTGACTCAGGCGAAGACAGGCTAACCCTAGCCAACAGGTTTGACTCAGACTAAGACAGGCTAACCCTAGCCAACAGGTTTGACTCAGGCGAAGACAGGCTAATCCTAGCCAACAGGTTTAGCTCAGGCTAAGACAGGCTAACCCTAGCCAACAGGTTTCACTTAGGCGAAGACAGGCTAACCCTAGCCAACAGGTTTCACTCAGGCGAAGACAGGCTAACCCTAGCCAACAGGTTTGACTCAGACTAAGACAGGCTAACCCTAGCTAACATCTTTACCTCATACTAAGACCGGCTAACCTTAGCTAACAGGTTTAGCTCAGGCTAAGACAGGCTAACCCTAGCCAACAGGTTTCACTCTGACTGAAATAGGTTAACCTTTGCTAACAGGGTTGACTCAGACTAAGACAGGCTAACCCTAGCCAACAGGTTTGACTCAGGCTAAGACCGGCTAACACTACCCAACAGGTTTCACTCTGGCTAAAATAGGTTAACCCTAGCTAACATCTTTACCTCATACTAAGACCGGCTAACCTTAGCTAACAGGTTTGACTCAGACTAAGACAGGCTAACACTAGCCAACAGGTTTGACTCAGGCTAAAATAGGTTAACCTTTGCTAACAGGTTTAGCTCAGACTAAGACAGGCTAACACTAGTCAAAAGCTTTACCTCAGGCTAAGACATGCTAACTTCAGCTAACAGGTTTAATTAAGGCTAGCATTAGCTATTAGTGTAGTAGGTAATACTGAAGCAGAGAGCATGCTGACTGCCTGAGGGTCCAGCTGGTAACATTATCTGCTACACAAGTAGATGTGTTTGTAGGTCTGTAAAACGGAGATGGTATCATTAGCATCCTGCTTCCTTACTGCAGTGCTAGCGCTACACACTGAAGGGTTCTCCATTTACTCTAAGTTTAATGTTCTGTTCTACAGGTTGAGGTTCTGCTCGAGTTCTGAGTCGACAATGCTGGAATGAGAACACTGCTCTGAGAACATCTTCAGCTCAGTAACCTGCTGAGTGACAGTAAGAGAACTGTGTACAAACTGAGCTAGAACAGTTCTAGATAAATGCATTCCAGAGAGGGTGTGGTGTTTGATCTCTTCAGTCTCTCCAGATGTTCTGATGATCCTAAAGCTGCTGTTCTGTTTCAGGAACCTGGTTTCTGGATCTTCACCCCGTCCTGAAAACTGCCTGCTTCCTCATCTGTGCTGAAGAGTCCAGCCTAGAAGATCAGCCTGAGCCCTCCTTCATCTGACCTCCTGCCTCTGTGATTCCTTCCCACAATACAAAGCTTCCACAGCTTCTTCCACTATTTTTCCACACGACACACCCTTTCTGAATAAATTTGCATATGTAATGAGCTTGTAGCCAATCACAGGTGCCAATTAAGACGAGTGTTTATAAGGCACGCGATGTGAGCGGTGTTCTCAATGAGGGTGAGGACGAAAAAAAGAGGAAAATCTGAGATCTTTCCACCGTGATTGAGAAGACTGGTCCTGCAGAGTAAGTAGCAGCATCAGAACCAGAACCTCCAGCTTAACTGCTTCCAAAAAAATGCAGCTTTTTAATCTTTTCATTTTTTTTTTTTTTTCCTCTTCTTTTCACTGGTTCAGTTCTGGTTCTGCTCTCTCTGCCTCTGAGCACCACCGACCCCCACAGGGGGGATCAGTGACGGCCTCCGGGCCCCTCCGACCCCCACAGGGGGGATCAGTGACGGCCTCGGGGCCCCGCCAACCCCCACAGGGGGATCAGTGACGGCCTCTGGGCCCCGCCGACCCCCACAGGGGGATCAGTGACGGCCTCTGGGCCCCGCCGACCCCCACAGGGGGATCAGTGACGGCCTCTGGGCCCCGCCGACCCCCACAGGGGGGATCAGTGATGGCCTCTGGGCCCCGCCGACCCCCACAGGGGGGGATCAGTGGTTCCACCCAGGGCAGAGACTGAGGAGAGGTAAATCTGGGGTAGCTGATATTCCCCACCTCCTGCAGGGGGGAGGGAGACCATGGCATACCAACAGAGGCATTACACCTCTAACCCCACCCACAGTGGGCAGGGCTTGCAGCATGCCAGTCTTGGGTTTACCCCAAACCCACCCACACTGCGTGGAGAACAAGGGGAAACCGGCCCAGCCCAGATTTATAACTATCACTAAGTTCTACTACAGATAAGACATTTACTACTGAGCTTCACACTGATGGTGACTTTTTGTCAGCTTCTGATTGGTTAATGAGGTAATATGCTAATTAGCCAAGTTACCATCAACGTGAAGCCTGGAGCATCAAGCTAAGATGGACGGGAGAAGCAGTGACCTCTGTTTGACCATTTGGGGGCAGATTCAGGAGGGTTTACTTTCTGCTGTGCAGCTCAGTTTAACCCCACTGTAATAAAAACTGCAGGAGGGGAGATAAGCTCCTCCCACTCTGCACCCATGTGTTAGTACAGGCTGACCCACATCTGCAGCTGCTCTTCTCTCTCTAGGAGCTTCTAGGTAGTTCAGTGCTGGTGTTCAGGTTCAGGGTAAGTGCCGGTGACTCTAGGCTGATTACAGACAGCTGTTCAGACTCTTCTCTGATCAGTTTAATAGGAGAACTTCACTTCCTGTGGTCATTGACTTTCACACTGATGGTCAGCGTTGGTCAGGTGGTCCGGGTGACACGGTCATTTCCTGAGTCAGTATGAAGTCTGGAGCTTCTGAAAGCTGAGTTTTTCCTCTTGTTAGTTAAACAGACTTTGGTAAAACTCCACTGGCAGGTGTTTCAGTACTAGTCTTCACCTTCATGGTAACCTTTGATCATCTCCCAGCTTACCTGATCTGTAAGGACCCATAAAGCATGAGGAGCATTCAGCATCCAGCCTTCATTCATCCTTCAGTGAAACAGCCCCCTGCACCACAGCGCCACCCCCAGGCTGTGATTGGAGACTGATTAGTGAGCAGCCTTCTGATCTACAGCAGCAGCTCCAGTGCTCCTCTGACTGTTAGATCCCAAACACTGCAGGAATGGATCCTATTTAACCCATTTAAGCCACATATTTGTGCAGATATTTGCATATATTATAATGTATATATGAATATATTAGCATGTATTTACATACTAAAACAATCTAAAATAAATAAAAATGAATGTAACCTGTATGTATTATCACACAGTTTAATCACAGAAATTTCATTGCAATGATCATTTTTTTTTACACACACTGTGTTGACAAAAGTATGTGGACACCTGCTCATGCAACGTCCAAAATCAAGAGCAGTAGCCAGGAGTCTGTCCTCATTTACTGCAGTAACAGCCTCTACTCTTCTGGGAGGGCTTTACACTAGATGTTGGAACATTGCTGTGAGGAAATCTCACTGAATTCAACCTCCAGTGAAAGTATCAGTGAGGTCAAGTCCACCCCTGCAACTCGTCCCAAAGGTTCTGGGAATCAGTGTATCAGAGCTGACTGCACTCAGACACCCCCATCTCCTCAGATCTGATTCATTCATCAGTCTGATTCCTCTGATTCATCACTAAAACATGAAGACTGAAGCTCTTCTACCTGCAGTGTTTCTCCACTCTGGACTCCAAACCCATTCAGCTCTCACACCATCTCATCACCATGACAACTAGCTGTGACACATCAGCCAATCAGATGGTATCTAATCTGCCAATCAGGTGGTAGCTCATCAGCCAATCAGGTGAGGTGTTGGAGGAGAGTGTGTGTAAAGGACAGGAAGAAGAAGGGCTCCACAGTCAGGTAGGCTGCTCCAACTTTATAAAGGAGGGAAAATGTAAAGATCAGAACAAGGACAGGATCTTCAGCAGGTCCAGAGTCTCTCCCAGCTTCATCTCTAAACCTCTGGAGGAGAAACTGTTCACGCTTTAAACGTTAGTGTGGAGAACAGCAGCAGAACAGCACTGGAGCTGCTAGCATACATGCTAACAGTGTTTACATTAGCTTCCCAGCTAGCTAGCTAGGAAAGCTAAACTCCTGATTCTCAGTGAAAGGTTCAGGTCCATCAGGACGTCCGTCTCTGACTCCTGTGGGTTTGTAGCTGAAGACGGATCCTTTTTAAAGTCTGTGGTTCTCGTGTTGGTGTTCTAGATACAGAGAACCGTCTGTGTTCCACCTGAGGCACCAGTGGAAGCTCAGCATCGTCTCTCACAGCTAGAGACTTTTCATTTGTAATAAACCTCACCTGCTGCTCCTGACGTTACAATGATCACATTAATAGACACTGTGTTGACAAAAGTATGTGGACACCTGCACATGCAAGGTCTAAAATCAACAGCAGCTGTCTTCAGCCGCCAGAGGGCGCTGCTCACTATTACTGTTAATAATCAGTACTGCCCCCTTGTGGCGGAAGCCAGCTGCTCCAGATTAGACAGGCCCACAGCAGAGTTAGCTGTAGCACATGAGCTTACTGCAAGTGTTGATCTCCAAGGCTAGCTATCTAGTTAGCATTAGAGAAGGTGCTGATGGCTGGATGAGACTGGAGCTCAGAGCTGCTGATCAGATTTCTGAGTTTATGGTTGAATCCAGAGCAGAAGAGCAGGAACGGAGGGTGAAGATCTGGAAGTGATTCATCATGAACTTTTACAGTTAGATTGAGTTCATTAAAAGAATTTAGTGACCCTAAATAAAAGTGATCAGATCTAGACTGAGATCAGACTGCTCTGCTGGCGTCCGGTTATATATGGACATGTAAAACAGAAAGACCAGGATGTTCAAACTGACCCTTCTCAGCCTTTCTGGACTTGGATCAGTATCTTCTCAACACCAGCATCAGTTTCCTCTACTGTACTTTATCACATGCTGGAGTGAACGTTAGCATTAGCATTATGCTAAACCTGATCCAGCATCAGTCCAGTGCAAACTCCAGTACAATACCAGTTGCTTTCAGATGATCTGGAAACTGGAACACTTCTATTGTACTGGTGTGGAAATTCCAGTAGGAGCAAGTTGTAAAATGCAGCTGGTTCCAGTAGAATCCCACAGAAAGCATTAGCATTAGAAACCAGTAGCTCTACTGGGAATTCATTTCCTTACACAGCTTAAACCAGTTAAACCCACCAACCTCTACTGGATCAGTTCAGATTCCACACAACCAGCTGCATCCAGTAAAACCATTCTCAAGATTTAGCCAGTAGAGCTGCTCCACTGGAACCAACTGGCCTTTCTCCTAGGTTGTCATGGCTTTGCTGTAGTGTTGCTATAGTGATGCTATGGGCTTTCTGTAGTGATACTATAGTGTTGGCATGGGCTTTCTGTGGTGTTGCTATAGTGATGTTAAGGGCTTTCTGTAGAGTTGCTATAATGTTACTATGGGCTTTCTGTAGAGTTGCTATAGTGTTACTATGGGCTTTCTGTAGTGATGGTATAGTGATGCTATAGGCTTTCTGTGGTGTTGCTATAGTAATGCTATGGGCTTTCTGTAGTGATACTATAGTGTTGGCATGGGCTTTCTGTGGTGTTGCTATAGTGATGTTAAGGGCTTTCTGTAGAGTTGCTATAGTGATGCTATGGGCTTTTTGTAGTTATGCTATAGTGATGCTATGGACTTTCAGTGGTGTTGCTGTAGTGTTGCTATGGCTACTGTTATGTATAATCTGATCTGAACAGTTCTAGATAAATGCATTCCAGAGAGGGTGTGGTGTTTGAGTTCTTCAGTCTCTCCAGATGTTCTGATGATCCTAAAGCTGCTGTTCTGTTTCAGGAACCTGGTTTCTGGATCTTCACCCCGTCCTGAAAACTGCCTGCTTCCTCATCTGTGCTGAAGAGTCCAGCCTAGAAGATCAGCCTGAGCCCTCCTTCATCTGACCTCCTGCCTCTGTGATTCTTTCCCACAATACAAAGCTTCCACAGCTTCTTCCACTATTTTTCCACACGACACACCTTTTCTGAATAAATTTGCATATGTAATGAGCTTGTAGCCAATCAGAGGTGCCAATTAAGATGAGTGTTTATAAGGCACGCGATGTGAGCGGTGTTCTCGATGATGGTGAGGACGAAAAAAAAGAGGAAAATCTGAGATCTTTCCACCGTGATTGAGAAGACTGGTCCTGCAGAGTAAGTAGCAGCATCAGAACCAGAACCTCCAGCTTAACTGCTTCCAAAAAAATGCTGCTTTTTAATTCCCTCATTTTTTTTTTCTCTCTTCTTTTCCCTGTTTCAGTTGTGGTTCTGCTCTCTCCCACAGGGGGATCAGTGACGGCCTCTGGGCCCCGCCGACCCCCACAGGGGGGGATCAGTGACGGCCTCTGGGCCCCGCCGACCCCCACGGGGGGGGATCAGTGACGGCCTCTGGGCCCCGCCGACCCCCACGGGGGGGGATCAGTGACGGCCTCTGGGCCCCGCCGACCCCCACGGGGGGGGATCAGTGACGGCCTCTGGGCCCCGCCGACCCCCACGGGGGGGGATCAGTGACGGCCTCTGGGCCCCGCCGACCCCCACGGGGGGATCAGTGGTTCCACCCAGGGCAGAGACTGAGGAGAGGTGAATCTGGGGTAGCTGATATTCCCCACCTCCTGCATGGGGAGGGAGACCATGGCATACCAACAAAGGCATTACACCTCTAGCTCCACCCACAATGGGCGGTGCTTGCAGCATGCCAGTCTTGGGTTTACCCCAAACCCACCCACACTGAGTGGAGAACGAGGGGAAGCCGGCCCAGCCCAGATTTATAACTGTCACTAAGTTCTACTACAGATAAGACATTTACTACTGAGCTTTACCCTGATGGTGACTTTTTGTCAGCTTCTGATTGGTTAATGAGGTAATATGCTAATTAACTGAGTCACCATCAACGTGAAGCCTGGAGCATCAAGCTAAGATGGACGGGAGAAACAGTGACCTCTGTTTGACCATTTGGGGGCAGATTCAGGAGGGTTTACTTTCTGCTGTGCAGCTCAGTTTAACCCCACTGTAATAAAAACTGCAGGAGGGGAGATAAGCTCCTCCCACTCTGCACCCATGTGTTAGTACAGGCTGACCCACATCTGCAGCTGCTCTTCTCTCTCTAGGAGCTTCTAGGTAGTTCAGTGCTGGTGTTCAGGTTCAGGGTAAGTGCCGGTGACTCGAAGCTGATAACAGACAGCTGTTCAGACTCTTCTCTGATCAGTTTAACAGGAGAACTTCACTTCCTGTGGTCACTGACAGTCACACTGATGGTCAGCATTGTTCAGGTGGTCTGGGTGAAATGGTCATTTCTTGAGTCAGTATGAAGTCTTGAGCTTCTGAAAGCTGAGTTTTTCCTCTTGTTAGTTAAAGAGACTTTGGTAAAACTCCACTGGCAGGTGTTTCAGTACTAGTCTTCACCTTCATGGTAACCTTTGATCATCTCCCAGCTTACCTGATCTGTAAGGACCCATAAAGCATGAGGAGCATTCAGCATCCAGCCTTCATTCATCCTTCAGTGAAACAGCCCCCTGCACCACAGCGCCACCCGCAGGCTGTGATTGGAGACTGATTAGTGAGCAGCCTTCTGATCTACAGCGGCAGCTCCAGTGCTCCTCTGACTGTTAGATCCCAAACACTGCAGGAATGGATCCTATTTAACCCATTTAAGCCACATATTTGTGCAGATATTTGCATATATTATAATGTATATATGAATATATTAGCATGTATTTGCATACTACAATAGCACATTTAAATGAATGTAAGCTGGATGTGAGTCAAACATTTATTCATGTTAAAATGATCACATTTACATACAATGTGTTGTCAAAAGTATGTGGACACCTGCTCATGCAACATCCAAAAATCAAGAGCCGTAATCTGGACCTACTTATTCTCCTCATTTACTGCACTAACAGCCTCTACTTTTCTAGGATGGCTTTGCACTGGATATTGGTACATTACGGTGAGGACATTTGATTGTATTCAACCTAAAGTGAAGCTCAGCAGCGTCTCTCACAGCTAAAGACTTTCATTTGTAATAAACCTCAACTGCTGCTCCTGACGTCTCCAACACCACACGCCGTTAACAGTGAACAGTGCCCCCTGGTGACCAAAGCCAGCATCTCCAGATTAGACAGGCCCACAGCAGAGTTAGCTGTAGCACATGAGCTTACTGCAAGTGTTGATCTCCAAGGCTAGCTATCTAGTTAGCATTAGAGAAGGTGCTGATGGCTGGATGAGACTGGAGCTCAGAGCTGCTGATCAGATTTCTGAGTTTATGGTTGAATCCAGAGCAGAAGAGCAGGAACGGAGGGTGAAGATCTGGAAGTGATTCATCATGAACTTTTACAGTTAGATTGAGTTCATTAAAAGAATTTAGTGACCCTAAATAAAAGTGATCAGATCTAGACTGAGATCAGACTGCTCTGCTGGCGTCCGGTTATATATGGACATGTAAAACAGAAAGACCAGGATGTTCAAACTGACCCTTCTCAGCCTTTCTGGACTTGGATCAGCATCATCTCAACACCAACACCTGTGGTGTTGCTACAGCCTTTCTGTAGTGATGCCAATGTGATGCTATAGGCTTTCTGTGGTGGGTTCTAGATAAATGCATTCCAGAGAGGGTGTGGTGTTTGATCTCTTCACTCTCTCCAGATGTTCTGATGATCCTAAAGCTGCTGTTCTGTTTCAGGAACCTGGTTTCTGGATCTTCACCCCGTCCTGAAAACTGCCTGCTTCCTCATCTGTGCTGAAGAGTCCAGCCTAGAAGATCAGCCTGAGCCCTCCTTCATCTGACCTCCTGCCTCTGTGATTCTTTCCCACAATGCAAAGCTTCCACAGTTTTATCCACTTTTTTCTGCTTCACACACCCTCTCTGAATAAATTTGCATACATAATGAGCTCATAGCCAATCAGATGTGCCAATTAAGATGATTTTTTATAAGGCATGTGATGTGAGCTGTGTTCTCGATGACACCAGCAAAGCCATTACTCCTCTAGCCTGACCCACAGTAGGGAGGGCTTCTCGCATGCCAGTATGGAGTTCCTCTCAAACCCACCCACACAGAGTAGAGAAACAGAAAAACTGGCCCTGACCCTAAGGTACACGTCATACTACTGAGATTCACACTGATGGTGACCTTTGGTCAGCTTCTGATTGGATCATGAGGAAATATGCTAATTAAGCCGAGTTAATATCAACGTGAAGCCTGGAGCATCAAGCTAAGATGGACAGGAGAAGCAGTGACCTCTGTTTGACCATTTGGGGGCAGATTCAGGAGGGTTTACTTTTTGCTGTGCAGCTCAGTTTAACCCCACTGTAATAAAAACTGCAGGAGGGGACATAAGCTCCTCCCACTCTGCACCCACATCTGCAGCTGCTCTTCTCTCTCTAGGAGCTTCTAGGTAGTTCAGTGCTGGTGTTCAGGTTCAGGGTAAGTGCCGGTGACTCTAGGCTGATTACAGACACCTGTTCAGACTCTTCTCTGATCAGTTTAACAGGAGAACTTCACTTCCTGTGCTCACTGACAGTCACACTGATGGTCAGCGTTGGTCAGGTGGTCTGGGTGAAACAGTCATTTCCTGAGTCTTTGGTAAAACTTCACTGGCAGGTGTTTTAGTACTAATCTTCACCTTCATGGTAACCTTTGATCATCTCCCAGCTTACCTGATCTGTAAGGACCCATAAAGCATGAGGAGCATTCAGCATCCAGCCTTCATTCATCCTTCAGTGAAACAGCCCCCTGCACCACCGCTCCACCCCCAGATTGTGAATGGAGTGGCCTTCTGATCTACATTGATAGTGGACGATTAGTTCCACCACTGTGATCGGATTCATGCATCAGTCTAGTTCATCTGATTTCTCACTAAGGCATGAACACTGAATCACGACTTTAGCTGATGTGATGTTTAATTGTGGTATAAAAATGAGAAAATATGCATATATTAAGCAGAATGAGGTGGGAACTCGGCAAGAAGCTAGTAAAGTGGGAAACTTGGGAATCAAGGTGAAACACAACTATGCCACTGGTGTCACAGTCACTGATGTTATGTCATATTCATGTTTATTCCATGTTTAATTATTTGACCCCACAATGAACTGGTGCCTTGTTCAGGGGTATTCCTGCCTTGGGCCCAATAATAAGCTCCAGACCCACTGTGACCCTGATTAGAAAGAAGTGGGAGAAAGATGGACAGATTCATAGTTACACACATGGACAAAATTGTTGGTACTCTTCGGTTAAGGAAAGAAAAAACTACAATGGTCATTGGAAATAACTTAAATCTGACAAAAGTAATAATAAATAAAAATGCTATGAAAATTAACCAATGAAAGCCAGACAATGCTTCAACAGAATTATTTAAAAACTCATGAAACAGGCCTGGACAGAAATGATGGTACCCTAAACAACCTTTTGAGGCAATCACTGCATTCAAATGATTCCTGTAACTGTCAATGAGACTTCTGCACCTCTCAGCAGGTATTTTGGCCCATTCTTCATGAGCAAATCGTTCCAGTTGTCTCAGTTTTGTAGGGTGCCTTTTCCAGATGGCATGTTTCAGCTCCTTCCAAAGATGCTCAATAGGATTTAGGTCAGGGCTCATAGAAGGCCACTTCAGAACAGTCCAGGTTTTTCCTCTTAGCCATTCTTGGTTGTTTTTAGCTGTGTGTTTTTGGTCATTATCCTGTTGCAAGACCCATGACCTGCAACTAAGACCAAGCCCCTGATAGTCTTGAGATTTCTTTGTACCCTGCACAGACTCAAGACACCCTGTGCCAGATGCAGCAAAGCAGCCCACGAACATTACAGAGCCTCCTCCATGTTTCACAGTAGGGACAGTGTTCTCTTCTTGATATGCTTCATTTTTAAATGTGTTACTTAATGTGATGCACATGTGTGTTTTAGGCAACATAATCAAGGGCAGAGAAGAAGACAAAAAGAAACAAAAAAATAAAAAAGAAATTTCAGAAGCAAATTCAAGATTTACAGATTCTGTTGAAGAAACAAATCCAAAAATGTTCCTTCCTCTTACCTGATTATTTTCTTCTAAAAAATAAAGATAAATGACTTCTTTTTCCAATGTTTGGTCCATCATTTATCAATTTGATCAATACATTACATGATGAATAAAATGATAAATTTCCGGTTTGAGTCTTCTTGAAAAGATAAAAATGGCGTAGCAGCTTTTAGAAAAATACAACATGCAGAAATATATAGTGATTGTTTTAGTCATAAATATTAATTATTTGAACATGTAGTCAGCCATTTATTTAAAATAAACACAAATCAAAGGAATTAGTTGACATGTTTTTAAACATTCTTTTAAAATGTTGCATCAGTTTTGGATCTTCAGCTTAAAAACGTAAAAAAATAAATAAAGCTGCCTGAGATTGACCAATACATGTTTAGAATAGTTAAATGTGTGTTATTAGATTCAGAGTTGAAAAAAGATACAAAATTAGGTTTTAAAGAGTTATAACAAGCAAGTGGTACCCATTGGGTGGAATGGCCCATTAATGATTCATGATGGGGAAAACACCAATGACAAATTCACCCAAACGTATTAAAATCTGTTTAGAATGAAGCTCTCCATTTTCCATATTTGGTAAGTGGAGTTGTTTGTGGTTCCACCCACATGAGTGTGTTGGCTGAGACGGATCTGACACTGAACCTCAGTATGAATGAGGTTCACACTCAACAGGCCTGGCTGTATTCAATCAACTCAGTCCCATCATCACTGCAATGTGAATGTGAATCCCCTTTCACAGCACTGTGTGTACATACAGTCCTATACAGTCAATGAAGGAACACTGGCCTGTGGCCTGACTCCACCCCTCCATTATGACATCACTGCAATTGTGACATCACAGCGGCCTCTATATATAAGGCGTGTTCTCCCTCACTGGTTCAGTTAGGATTCAGCAGATCACGAGACAGTTGATTGCTACAGTCACATCGACGCTGATGTCATTTGGCTCGGTTCTAGAGCCACTTACATTAGAACCTGATAAACGGGTTCTAGAGCTGCTTCCCTCCCACACAGGATAAGGTAAGTACCAATTATTGATTACAGATCACAATTAAAGCACAAAAGTTCTCCACAACACTAGAACCAGCGAATTGGAACGTTCTAGATAATGTTAATATTTTAATAGATTAGTTTGTTAGATAGTTTAGATTTGATGGGCTTAATACTGATCACTCACTGTGACGCCTATGGCTGCTTCGCCATCAGCAGCCGGAGCCTGGGTGAGCACAATTGGCCATGCTCTCTTTCACTCTCCGGGCGGATAGATGGCGCTCTCCCCCTCATCACCTACATTGTGATGCTGGTCAGCACAGGCGTCTGTTAGCTGATGTATCAGAGCTGGGGATCCAGGGCTTTCCTCCAAGCACTTTGGCTGCCTAGTGATGCTGCATTGGCCACAGTTCAGAAAGAGGCGGTGGCTGACTTCACATGTATCAGAGAAGACACGTGCTTGCCCGGGAGCATTGCAAGTGATGGGGGGGACTCTTGGTGAGCGGGTGGGTTAGCTCAGTTAAACTAGGGAAAAATTGGTCTCTACATCAATCAGTCACAGCCTCAGTTTTTCCAACTGAAGCTGCAAAAGGTCAAAACTTGAAGTGCTGTTTACCGGTGAGGTTCTGGTGAGGTGTGCAGAATATAAAGCATAAGAGAGTCAGAAACACTCTTAAACCCTCATAATGAACCGTTCACCTACTGAACCCTCTAACGTTCTACTCCACCTTCCATACACAGGGAAACAACATGAAAACCGACGGTCCTCTGAGAAGCTTGGGCTACGAGTTGGTAGGCAGCCTCGGTGAAGGGACTTTCGGCATGGTGAAACTGGCCACGTCAGAAAGACACTCCGAACAGGTGGCCATTAAAATAATGAAGCCTCGAAGAAAAAATTCTAAATTCACTCGTAAATATCTGCCCCTGGAACTCGCCATCCTGAGAAGAGTGAGGCACCCTCACATAGTTCAGGTCCACGAAATCTTTCAGATGCCCAGCGGACAGGCTTACGTCGTGATGGAGGCTGCCACGACGAATCTCTTTCGAAAGGTCTGTGAGCTCTCCTTCATCCCCATGGACCAGGCCAGGACGTGGTTCTCTCAGCTCGTCTGTGCCGTGGTCTACCTGCACCAGCAGAACATCGCTCATCGAGACCTGAAGTGTATGAATGTTCTGCTGACGGCTGACAACCAAGTGAGGCTCACCGACTTTGGTTTTGGGCGATTTTACGAAGGCTTCCCCAAACTATGTCGGACATACATGTGCACTCCACTTTATGCTGCACCGGAGGTGCTTCTGCGTGTACCACATGATCCGATGAGGTCTGATGTCTGGAGTCTGGGCGTGATCTTCTACCACATGGTCACCGGGAGACTACCCTTCAAAGCTCCCAACAGGAAAAGACTCCCACTCCGCCAGCTCAGACCCCTGGAGTATCCCAGTAATGTGGAGGAGCCCTGTCGCGCCTTCATCTCGTACATGCTGCGCTACAATGCTCTCGTCCGGCCTTCGGCGACTAAGGTGGCCCAGCACCCTTGGCTGCAGACCAGCCAGGAGCCGTAAGTAAACCTCTGTGCTGGAGCTCCAGCATCAAGTTCCAGGTTTATATGTTCCTACAGGAGATTTACCTCTGATTTTCCATTTCAGGTTGCCGCACAGCTCCAGCAGTCTGGAGGTGCAGTCTGGGGTTCAATCCTCGAGCCGGTCTCTGTCTGTGAGAAGCTCTCCCTGTGTCTCTGAGCTACAGAAGAGGAACACCGTAAGTCATAGAACACACCTCACAACATTAAAACAGTTCCTTCAGATTCCCACATAATCAATCAGTTACCATGGAAACAGAGTCATTCAGAGTGAGGTTTGGTGGGTTTGGTGGGAAATGCTCCATTCAAAAGGAACCTACCCAGTCAGAACTGTCTACAGTGGTGGTGAATGCACTCAGACGTCTGAACCTCTAAAAGCTCCCTCACAGTAAGGTACGCTGGAATACGCTGCCTGGCGCCTGAGACACCGTTCTATCAGAGAAAATCGCATCTGTGCAGCAGTCATGGCTCCGTTCACCACCACTGTACAGAAATACAAGTGGGGAACTGGTGGGGTCAAGGGTCCCATTGGTTCTTAACAACATTAGCTTCATGTAACGACATTCCAGCTGCCGTTCAGATCATGTTCAGGAATTTCCACCAGAGCGATTTGAAGCCAGACTGTTCAGGATACATCAGTAAAGGTCAGATTTGTGTGTAAATTCTATAACGACCCTTTCCTCTCCACCACAGGATCCAGAAGAGGCCGGTCCGAGCAGAGCAGCGACTCACTCCTCCAGCAGTGTAGAGACTTCCACAGCTCGTCCCTCTGCAGCAAGGTAAGATTCAGGATTACAGTTCACCCTGAAGTTTGGTTGTACTGTTCAGTCCAATACAGAGGTGTCAAACATACGGCCTGCGGACCGGAATCGGCCCGATTAAGGCTTAAGTTCACCATTAACCTCATTCCTGCTTCTGTATCATCTCCAGACGTATAGGCAGGTTCCTTGTGGTACCAGTTGAAGACCAGGACTCACTTCAGCAAACACAGGAAGTGTTTCAGACTTCTTCCTGTTTGAGCAGAGATGTAGACGGGACATCGTCATCTTCTAGCTCAGGAGATGGGCTGGAGTTTGTCACGTGTCGAGAGGTTCAGCCTGAGCCAGAACACGGCAGCAGTGGAGCTTGCCGAAGTGTGGAGGTCGTGGGGGAGGAGTGCGGCTGCTTCGGCTGTAGCTCGTTTTGCGCTGCAGCTAAAGCTTGCCTAGTGGCACCAATTGTAAAAGCCTCCCGCTCACTTCGAGAGAGGATGAGGAGGTTTTTCAGAGGTAAGTCTGTGGTGCGTCGCTCCTCCTCTCCTTCCCAGTAGGGTGTCCATCATCCTGCTGCCTCTGCTGAAGCTCCTGCTTGCTCGTGCGGAGCAAAGGCGTGACAGTGCAACTCCAGAAGTCCTGCTACTGCAGCCAACAGTGAAGAAGGGACCCAAGAGACAGAGGCTCCTCCAGTTTAAGGTATGGGAGTGGAGTGTTGAGGGACTGGGACAGCCCCAGATCTTTAAACTGCAAAATCACTTCAGATGATTGAGAAATGGTTCAGTTGCTCAGACTTTCTCTTATTGTCCCACAAACAGAACCTGATGATGAAGATGAAGAAGACGACCAAGAAGGGCTCATCCATCGAAGTCGTCTAATGTGGCTTCTGGTAACGACAACATCCCACTTTGTCTCTATCTGATCATTGATTCTACTGCTTTCCCGTTATCTATCAGTCTATCCGGTGTTGACCAGAGGAGGATGGGTTCCTCTTTTGAGTCTTGGTTCCTCTCAAGGTTTCTTCCTCTTAGCATGAGGGAGTTTTTCCTTGCCACTGTCGCCACTGGCTTGCTCAAAAGAGGCTCGGACCCGGATTTCTGTAAAGCTGCTTTGGGACGATACCTGTGGGTGAGATTCTAGAGAGAGTGCAATGCAGTGACTCTGTTGTTCTGCTGGGAGAATTCAGCTCTAATATGGGCAATAACTGGAAAACCTGGAGAGGAAGGATCAGGGGAACGGCCTGTCTGATCTGAACCCGAGCAGTGAGTTGTTATTGGACTTCTGTGCTGGTCATGGTTTGTCCATAACAAACACCATGTTCAGACACAAGGTTGCTCACCTGTACTTGGTACCAGAGCAGCTTGGGCTTGGGTCATTTGATCTGAGGTGATGTGTTTCAGACACTCAGGTAAAGAGAAGTGCCAAGCTGTGACCTGATCTTCATCATCCAGTGGTGAGTTGGATCGGGTGGTGGGGTAAACAGCCACACAGACCTGGTAGGCCCAAACAAGTAGTGAGGGTCTGCTAGGAAAGGCTGCCATCCACAATACGTTCCACTCCCATCTCCAAAAGAGCTTCTCACATGTTCTGGAGGAGGTTGGAAACATGGAATGAGAGTAGACCTGGTTTAAGACCTCCATCGAGGAAGCTGCTGTACATAGTTGTGTCCAGAAGCTTGCTGGTGCCCATTACAGTGGACGCCAAAGAACCTTTTGGTGTCCACCTGCGGTGAGGGAGGCCATCAGGTGGAAGAAAGAGACTTTCTGAGCTCGGTTGGGTACTCCCACTTCTGCTAATGGGTACCAGCAGGCAAAATAGGTAGCAGCTTTGGAAGTGGCAGAAGCAAAATCCAGAGAATGGGAGGAGTTCGGAGAGGCCGTGGAGAATGACTGTCAAGGATTTTCTGGAAAATGCTCCGACAATACAGATGAGGAGTGAGGGACACTGTGGAAACTGTGCTCAGTAAGGGTGGTGAACATCTGAACTCTGTGGACGTTGTTGAGCACTGGAAGGAAAGTCTGGAGGATCTTCTAATCCCAAGGAAAATGCCTCAGGGTGGTGGTGGTCCCCATTTTCAAGAAAGGGGGCCAGAGAGTGTGTGCAGACTTTAAAGGCTTCACACTTCTCAGCCTCCCTGGGAAAGTTCATGTCAGGGTACCGGAAAGGAGAATCCGTCCGACAGTTAAACCTCAGATGCAGGAGGATCAGTGTGGGTTCTGTTCTGGTCGTGAAAAGGTGGACCAGCTCTGCTGTTTGCAGACATTGCCCTTGTGGCCTCTACGTGTCAGGGGCCTCCACCACACACTTGAAGGGTTTGCAGCTGAGTGTGAAGCGGTCAGTATGAGAATCAGCACCTCCAAGTCTGAGGCCATGGTAGTATCCCGGAAAGGGATGGCGTGCTTCCTCCAGGTAAAGTGCGTAGGCCAAGCCCAGGTGGAGGCGATTTGTTGGCGAGTGATGGGAGAAGGGGTTGTGAGATCAGTGGTAGGTTAGGCGGCTGCAGTTGATCTATGTCCCCACCCTCACCTGTGGTCAGGAGGTTTGGGATTGCGGATACAGGCGGGTAGCTGGACTAATTCTTCATGGTGGAATGAGGAACTGTATTATCTGGAAGGGGCTTTAGGAAGGGGGTATCAGGGCTTGACCTATTGCCACCACGGCTGTGAGCTGGATCAAGCGGATGGAGAAGATGTATAGTTATGTCCTGAACGTCAGTTTAGCCATTAGAGAAATTTCTGAAATGACACTGTTAAGAAATAAAGCTTTGCTAAGCAGCTTCACCAGCCTGAGACGTTTCATCATTTTACCACAGAAAATATTCAGCATTTCTTTGGGATTTCTGGAAAATTAAGGTTCTAAAGAGAAAGCAGAACTTTTGTGTGCTCAGTTTAAATTCACCACTGCTAACACTAGAACTTTTAAATATATTTGTTTTGGTTAAGGCCACTTCTAACTTTATAACCTACCAACCATAAAGATCGGCCCACTAAAGCAAAGGCATTAGCTAGTTCTGTTGGCATAGGCCTTAATTATGCTAACTGGTAAATGGCGCATTGATAACACAAGCTTGCAGAATTAGCACAGTGAGAACTCATCAAAACCAGAATGCACGACACCAGGGACATGGGAAACATAAAAGTCAGAATGGTGGAGTATGAGGCTCTACATGAACAATTTATTGTGTCTTTACATTTCATCATGAAAAAAGCAGCAATTAAACACAGCCTATACTGAAAAGCCCAGTGTTGTCTGAGCAAACAGAAGCTGGATTATGAAGCTCTGCTGAACTGGATGTGTCTGGGATTTGTGAGACTACCAGGTAAGATGTTCGCCTAAAAGTGCAGTCAGTTAAGAATCTCATTAGAACCTCACCTCGCTTCACCGGAGCTGAAGAACCGATTCATTTCTCTGGGTAAGGATGTTCTGCTGTATGTTTGTCCTCCACAAAATGCAGACGGGCATTTGGGTGGATGTTCTAGATTAAGTTCCTTTAACCACAGAGGCAGGTTTAACTCAGGCTAAGACAGGCTAACTCCAGCTAGCAGGTTTAATTTAGGCTAGCAATAGCTAATAGTGTAATAGTTAGTAGTCAAGCAGAGTGCATGCTGACTATCTGAGGGTTGTTAGCAGGGTCGTTAGCAGTTCAGAAGACAGCATTATCTGCTACACAGGTAAATGTGTTTGTAGCGCTATCATTAGCGTCCTGCTTCGCTACTGCAGTGCTAACGCTACACACTGAAAGGTTCTCCATTTACTCTGAGTTTAATGTTCTGTTCTGTAGGTTGACCTCCTGACTTCTTGATGTGTTGTCTGACGTCCCAGACATGACCAGGACACCAGCTGACCAGCTTCTAGGTGAGTAAAGTAAACTGAGATAGAATCAAACAGCAGGACAGGAGCTAAACCACTTAGCAACACCATAGCGATACCGTAGTAACCACCTACCACTACCCTCCAAACATCCACCTAAAGTCCAACAGAAACCATCCAGAAAAAGCAGGAGCAGATCTTCAGGTATCAGGATGTTAAATTTGTATGTTTTGCTCCAATCTTGTGCTCAGGTCAGAGGAGAGTCCACTCCTCCACCCACTGAGAGACACCAGCTCGAGGGACGAGGAGGCTCCCAGCAGGAAGGGCTCCCCCAAAGAGAGCAGAGACACAGAGAACTGACAGCTCACCAGCACTGAAACTATAACACACACCGTAACACACTATACAACACAGCACTACACACACTTCTACATACAAACAACCCCACTAGCACACACCTACGACCTCACCCTGACACACACCTACGACCACACCCTGACATAGGCATACGACCCTGACATCTAAGGAGAAGTTCAGGAAGCTCTCAGACTTGGCACAGAATCTTCTGCCCAACACTGACAGTTGATGGACTGGCATGAAGACTGTTCATGTAATCCAGCACAACATGAAAACACCACCTGTAGATATGATACAGTGACCACCCTACAGCATCCCAGAGGCCACGCTACAGCTAAAAACAGCCTCAGGCACTCAAATAGGATTGGTAAGAAGGCTCACAGCACACAGTATAAACCACTTTGATTGGTTCGAGGATAATTCAGTGAATGATTGAGCTGCTGTTCTTTAACCAAACCCCTTTCCCTTAAAAATTACCAGATAAATAGTTTTATTTGGGTCTGAATGGAAAACTGAAACTGTCCCGTTTTCCTATCCCAGATTCCCGTTGCCATACATTCCTTCCTGCAGCAGATGGAGGTCAACTCAACTCAAGCACCCAAGCTCAGAAATGATAGAGTGTGAGAGAGCGCGAGAGAGATGGACACTTACCTTCTGCACAATCCTTTTGGCTCGTGCTGAGTCATACAGCTCAAGCAGGCTCTCCTCGGGCCTCTGTCTCCTCCACCGGCCACACCTACGTCCATCCTGCGGAGTAGAAACCCACATTATTCTGGTCAGGAGATGAAGAACCAGCTCAACAGCCATTAGGAACATGACCGGCTCTGAAATGGACCTTGGCCAAAAGTCAAGAGCAAGAGCTACAGCGTGACGCCTGTCCGCCATCAGCTCAGCATCATGTAGTGGGCATCCTCCAGCCTGTTGTCCACCTGAAAGGGGATATTCCTCAGCATACAGACAGAGTGGACACTGTCTCACACAGTCTCAGTCACTCCCTCACCTCCACACTAAAAAAGGAATAAACAGAAAGAAGCACAAAACCGTAGCAACTCTGCCGAAGTGTCTCTTTTAGGGTCACTTTGCTGATCTCAGGCCCGGATAAAGAAGGAGGCTGAGCGTAGAGTAGCAGCTCCATCCCACATTACAGTCTTCTGAGTCAATCTGATAAGCTAACATTTAACAACACAGGACAAAACTGACTGACGTAATCTGAGTAAAACTGATTCTGTAATGTGGCTCCAGACAAAGCATTAAAGTCATGAAGTTATTTTGAGAAGCGTCGCCTGTTTCAGAGGCCAGAAAAGAAGAAGTTGATTTATTCAGAGTTTATTTGTAGTTCTGACACATTTAGGATGTTTTTTTACTCACTTTTTCTCTCCCACAACGTTTTTTCAGGCAAATGAACTATAATGCAAATTTGGCGATGACATCATTTAGCTAATTGTAGGACAGCCAATGACTTATAATTCTAAATCGAATTTGCAATTGTGGTATAAAAATGAGATCATGTACATATATGCCTCGTTGTTCCATTGAACTCCTCTCATTAAGATTCCCAAGCTGTTAAACCTTGGATATTTTCGTTTTAAACCATTGTAAACTACATTCGATCAGTAAATGAAGTTGTATTTACTAGTGGGACACTTGGAATTCTAAATGTGATGTGTAATTGTTTAATAATCAAAATAATAAATGAAAACAATCACACCTTTCATACGCTGTTTCAGCTCCATTGTGTCATGGTACGTTGCTTGGCAGTTCAATATAAGGAAATTACACTCGATCCACCAGTAAGGTCGTATTTACACGTGGAAAACTCGCAAATCAAGATGAAACATGGGTTTAGGAGGTGTGACTTTGCGATGTTCTGCGGAGCTCCTCTCCTTAACATTCCTAAGCTGTTTAAACTGGAACATTTTCGTTTTAAACCATTGTAAACTGCATTCGATCAGTAAATGAGGTCAAATTTACTAGTTGGAAACTTATAATTCTAAGTCTGATATGTAATAGTGGTATAAAAATGAAAGCATATACATATGTCCCTCCTTGTTCCGCTGAGCTCCTCTCATTAAGATTCCTAAGCTGTTTAACCTTGTAAATTTCGTTTTTATACACTGTAAACTGCATTCGATCATCGAGTGAGGTCTTATTTACTAGTGGGAAACTTGGAATTCTAAATGTGATGTGTAATTGTGGTATAAAAATGAGAAAATATACGTATATCACGCAGAATAAGAGGTGAACTCAGAGAGGAGGTAGCAAATAATCAAATATACAAGAATGAGCTGGCGGAGAAGGACAAGATGTAAAAAAAACAAGCTAAAACTGAACTATTTGGTAGTAACAGTTTTACTTTTCGTCGAAGTCACATTCGAATAATATTAAAAATGATTTTCATAATAATAGTTAAGACAACACACTCACCTTTCACACGCTGGTTCCGCGCCGATTGGTGATGATACGTTGCTAGAATGTTTAAAAGGGGAAAGAGACTATGTTTAAGACCTGTAAATTGCATTCAATCAGCCAGTTAGGACCAAGTCACAAGTGGGAAACTTATTAAAACTTAGCGAGAAGATAGTAATGTATAAAAGAATAAGCAGTGAGCTGGAGGAGTAGCACAAGATGTAAATAAAACGAATCGAGGTGTTAGAGTAGAGACAGTTTCACCTATGTTCAAAAACACATTTTAATTATTATTAAAAACATAAATAAAAACACTCACCCAATCACACGTTTCATACGCTGTCTCCGCTCTATCGGGTCATGGTATGTTGCTTGACAGTTCAATAAAAGGAAATATACCATTTGTAAGAATTTTAAATTACACTCGATCAACCAGTAAGGTCGTATTTACAGGTGGAAAACTCGCAAATCAAGATGAAACATGGGTTTGGGAGGTGTGTCTTTGAGATGTTCCGCGGAGCTCCTCTCCTTAATATTCCTAAGCTGTTTAAACTGGAACATTTTCGTTTTAAACCATTGTAAACTGCATTCCATGAGTAAATGAGGTCGTATTTACTAGTTGGAAACTTTAAATTATAAATGTGATGTGTAATTGTGGTATAAAAATGAGAAAATATACGTATATCACGCAGAATAAGAGGTGAACTCAGAGAGGAGATAGCAAAGAATAAAACAGAAGAGGGAGCTGGCGGAGAAGCACGAGATGTAAAAGAAAAAAACAGCTGAAACTGAGCTATTGAAGTAGTAACAGTTTTACTTGTGGTCGAAATCACATTCTAATAATATTAAAAATAATAATCATAATAATAATTAACACAACAAACTCACCTTTCACACGCTGGTTCCGCACCGATGGGTGATGGTACGTTGCTAGAATGTTTAAAAGGGTAAATAGAATATGTTTAAGAATTGTAAATTGCATTGATCAGCCAGTTAGGACCAAGTCACAAGTGGGAAACTTGCGAGAACTCAGCGGGAAGGTAGTAATTAATAAAAGAATAAACAGTGAGCTGGAAGAGTAGCACAATATGTAAAGAAAAAAAATCAAATCGAGGTCTTGGAGTAGAGACAGTTTAACCTCTGTTCAAAAACACACTTTAATTATCATTTAAAAAAATCATAATAAAAAAACCTCACCCAATCACATTTTTCATACACTGCTCCGTCTCCATTGGGTCATGGTACGTTGCTTGACAGTTCAATAAAAGGAAATATACCATTTGTAAGAATTTTAAATTACACTCGATCAACCAATAAGGTCGTATTTACACGTGGAAAACTCGCAAATCAAGATGAAACATGGGTTAAGGAGGTGTGTCTTTGAGATGTTCCGCGGAGCTCCTCTCCTTAACATTCCTAAGCTGTTTAAACTGGAGCATTTTCGTTTTAAACCATTGTAAACTGCATTCGATCAGTAAATGAGGTCGTATTTACTAGTTGGAAACTTATAATTCCAAATCTAAGGTGTAATTGTGGTATAAAAATGAGAGCATATACATATTCCACTCGTTGTTCCGCTGAGCTCCTCTCATTAAGATTCCTAAGCTGTTCAACTTTGGACATTTCGTTTTTAAACACTGTAAACTGCATTCCATCATCGAGTGAGGTCATATTTACTAGTGGGAAACTTGGAATTCTAAATGTGATGTGTAATTGTTTAAAAATCATAATAATAACTGAAAACAACCTCACATTTCATACGCTGCTCTGTCTCCATTGGGTCATGGTACGTTGCTTGGCAGTTCAATAAAATGAAATTTACCATTTGTAATCATTGTAAATTACACTCGATCAGCCAGTAAGGACCTATTAACACGTGGAAAACTCGGAAATCAAGATGAAACAGGGGTTTACGAGGTGTGTCCCTCCTTGTTCGGCGGAGCTCCTCTCTGTAAGATTCCTAAGCTGTTACACCTTTTATATTTTGTTTTAAAACACTGTAAACTGCATTCGATCAGTAAATGAGGTCGTATTTACTAGTGGGAAACTTGGAATTCTAAATGTGATGTGTAATTGTGGTATAAAAATGAGAAAATATACGTATATCACGCAGAATAAGAGGTGAACTCAGAGAGGAGGTAGCAAATAATCAAATATACAAGAGGGAGCTGGCGGAGAAGGACAAGATGTAAAAAAAACAGGCTAAAACTGAACTATTTGGTAGTAACAGTTTTACTTTTCGTCGAAGTCACATTCGAATAATATTAAAAATGATTTTCATAATAATAGTTAAGACAACACACTCACCTTTCACACGCTGGTTCTGCGCCGATGGGTGATGATACGTTGCTAGAATGTTTAAAAGGGGAAAGAGACTATGTTTAAGACCTGTAAATTGCATTCGATCAGCCAGTTAGGACCAAGTCACAAGTGGGAAACTTAGGAAAACTCAGCGAGAAGATAGTAATGTGTAACAGAATAAGCAGGGAGCTGGAGGAGTAGCACAAGATGTAAATAAAAAAGAATCAAATCGAGGTGTTAGAGTAGAGACAGTTTCACCTCTGTTCAAAAACACATTTTAATTATTATTTTAAAAAATCATAATAAAAACACTCACCCAATCACACTTTTCATACGCTGCTCCGTCTCGATTGGGTCATGGTACGTTGCTTGGCAGTTCAATAAAAGGAAATATACCATTTTAAATTACACTCGATCAACCAGTAAGGTCGTATTTACAGGTGGAAAACTCGCAAATCAAGATGAAACATGGGTTTAGGAGGTGTGTCTTTGAGATGTTCCGCGGAGCTCCTCTCCTTAATATTCCTAAGCTGTTTAAACTGGAACATTTTCGTTTTAAACTATTGTAAACTGCATTCGATCAGTAAATGAGTTCGTATTTACTAGTTGGAAACTTATAATTCCAAATCTGAGGTGTAATTGTGTTATAAAAATGAGAGCATATACATATTTCACTCGTTGTTCCGCTGAGCTCCTCTCATTAACATTCCTAAGCTGTTCAACTTTGGACATTTCGTTTTTAAACACTGTAAACTGCATTCGATCATCGAGTGAGGTCATATTTACTAGTGGGAAACTTGGAATTCTAAATGTGATGTGTAATTGTGGTATAAAAATGAGAATATTTACATGTATCAAGCAGAATGAGCGGTGAACTCAGAAGAGGTAGCAAAGAATAAAACATATAAGGGGGAGATGGCGAATAAGGACAAGACGTAGAAAAACAGCTAAAACTGAACTATTGGAGTAGTAACAGTTTGAGTTGTGGTCAAAATATTATTAAAAATAATAATCATAATAATAGTTAACACAAAAAAACTCACCTTTCACACGCTGGTTCCGCACCCATGGGTGATGGTACGTTGCTAGATAGTTTAAAAAGGGGAAATAGAATATGTTTAAGAATTGTAAATTACATTGATCAGCCAGATAGGACCAAGTCACAAGTGGGAAACTTGCCAGAACTCAGCGGGAAGGTAGTAATTGGTAAAAGAATAAACAATGAGCTGGAGGAGAAGCACAAGATCTAAAGAAAAAAAGTCAAATCGAGGTCTTTTGGTAGAGACAGTTTCACCTCAGCGTACTTTTCATACGCTGCTCCGTCTCCATTGTGTCATGGTACGTTGCTTGGCAGTTCAATATAAGGAAATATACCATTTTACAGAATTTTAAAGTACACTCGATCCACCAGTAAGGTCGTATTTACACGTGGAAAACTCGCAAATCAAGATGAAACATGGGTTTAGGTGTGACTTTGCGATGTTCTGCGGAGCTCCTCTCCTTAATATTCCTAAGCTGTTCAACTTTGGACATTTCGTTTTTATACACTGTAAACTGCATTCGATCATCGAGTGAGGTCTATTTACTAGTGGGAAACTTGGAATTCTAAATGTGATGTGTAATTGTGGTATAAAAATGAGAATATTTACATGTATCAAGCAGAATGAGCGGTGAACTCAGAAGAGGTAGCAAAGAATAAAACATATAAGGGGGAGATGGCGAATAAGGACAAGACGTAGAAAAACAGCTAAAACTGAAGTATTGGAGTAGTAACAGTTTGAGTTGTGGTCAAAATATTATTAAAAATAATAATCATAATAATAGTTAACACAACAAAACTCACCTTTCACACGCTGGTTCCGCACCGATGGGTGATGGTACGTTGCTAGATAGTTTAAAAAGGGGAAATAGAATATGTTTAAGAATTGTAAATTACATTGATCAGCCAGATAGGACCAAGTCACAAGTGGGAAACTTGCCAGAACTCAGCGGGAAGGTAGTAATTGGTAAAAGAATAAACAATGAGCTGGAGGAGAAGCACAAGATCTAAAGAAAAAAAGTCAAATCGAGGTCTTTTGGTAGAGACAGTTTCACCTCAGCGTACTTTTCATACGCTGCTCCGTCTCCATTGTGTCATGGTACGTTGCTTGGCAGTTCAATAAAAGGAAATATACCATTTTACAGAATTTTAAAGTACACTCGATCCACCAGTAAGGTCGTATTTACACGTGGAAAACTCGCAAATCAAGATGAAACATGGGTTTAGGAGGTGTGACTTTGCGATGTTCTGCGGAGCTCCTCTCCTTAACATTCCTAAGCTGTTTAAACTGGAGCATTTTCGTTTTAAACCATTGTAAACTGCATTCGATCAGTAAATGAGTTCGTATTTACTAGTTGGAAACTTATAATTCCAAATCTGAGGTGTAATTGTGTTATAAAAATGAGAGCATATACATATTTCACTCGTTGTTCCGCTGAGCTCCTCTCATTAACATTCCTAAGCTGTTCAACTTTGGACATTTCGTTTTTAAACACTGTAAACTGCATTCGATCATCGAGTGAGGTCATATTTACTAGTGGGAAACTTGGAATTCTAAATGTGATGTGTAATTGTGGTATAAAAATGAGAATATTTACGTGTATCAAGCAGAATGAGCGGTGAACTCAGAAGAGGTAGCAAAGAATAAAACATATAAGAGGGAGATGGCGAATAAGGACAAGACGTAGAAAAACAGCTAAAACTGAACTATTGGAGTAGTAACAGTTTGAGTTGTGGTCAAAATATTATTAAAAATAATAATCATAATAATAGTTAACACAAAAAAACTCACCTTTCACACGCTGGTTCCGCACCGATGGGTGATGGTACGTTGCTAGATAGTTTAAAAAGGGGAAATAGAATATGTTTAAGAATTGTAAATTACATTGATCAGCCAGATAGGACCAAGTCACAAGTGGGAAACTTGCCAGAACTCAGCGGGAAGGTAGTAATTGGTAAAAGAATAAACAATGAGCTGGAGGAGAAGCACAAGATCTAAAGAAAAAAAGTCAAATCGAGGTCTTTTGGTAGAGACAGTTTCACCTCAGCGTACTTTTCATACGCTGCTCCGTCTCCATTGTGTCATGGTACGTTGCTTGGCAGTTCAATAAAAGGAAATATACCATTTTACAGAATTTTAAAGTACACTCGATCCACCAGTAAGGTCGTATTTACACGTGGAAAACTCGCAAATCAAGATGAAACATGGGTTTAGGAGGTGTGACTTTGCGATGTTCTGCGGAGCTCCTCTCCTTAACATTCCTAAGCTGTTTAAACTGGAACATTTTCGTTTTACACCATTGTAAACTGCATTCGATCAGTAAATGAGGTCAAATTTACTAGTTGGAAACTTATAATTCTAAGTCTGATATGTAATAGTGGTATAAAAATGAAAGCATATACATATGTCCCTCCTTGTTCCGCTGAGCTCCTCTCATTAAGATTCCTAAGCTGTTAAACCTTGTAAATTTCGTTTTTAAACACTGTAAACTGCATTCGATCATCGAGTGAGGTCTTATTTACTAGTGGGAAACTTGGAATTCTAAATGTGATGTGTAATTGTGGTATAAAAATGAGAAAATATACGTATATCACGCAGAATAAGAGGTGAACTCAGAGAGGAGGTAGCAAATAATCAAATATACAAGAGGGAGCTGGCGGAGAAGGACAAGATGTAAAAAAAAAACAAGCTAAAACTGAACTATTTGGTAGTAACAGTTTTACTTTTCGTCGAAGTCACATTCGAATAATATTAAAAATGATTTTCATAATAATAGTTAAGACAACACACTCACTTTTCACACGCTGGTTCCGCCCCGATGGGTGATGATACGTTGCTAGAATGTTTAAAAGGGGAAAGAGACTATGTTTAAGACCTGTAAATTGCATTCGATCAGCCAGTTAGGACCAAGTCACAAGTGGGAAACTTATTAAAACTTAGCGAGAAGATAGTAATGTATAAAAGAATAAGCAGGGAGCTGGAGGAGTAGCACAAGATGTAAATAAAAAAGAATCAAATCGAGGTGTTAGAGTAGAGATAGTTTCACCTCTGTTCAAAAACACATTTTAATTATTATTTAAAAAAATCATAATAAAAACACTCACCCAATCACACTTTTCATACGCTGCTCCGTCTCCATTGGGTCATGGTACGTTGCTTGGCAGTTCAATAAAAGGAAATATACCATTTTACAGAATTTTAAATTACACTCGATCAGCCAGTAAGGTCGTATTTACAGGTGGAAAACTCGCAAATCAAGAATAAACATGGGTTTAGGAGGTGTGTCTTTGAGATGTTCCGTGGAGCTCCTCTCCTTAACATTTCTAAGCTGTTTAAACTGGAGCATTTTCGTTTTAAACCATTGTAAACTGCATTTGATCAGTAAATGAGTTCGTATTCACTAGTTGGAAACTTATAATTCCAAATCTGAGGTGTAATTGTGTTATAAAAATGAGAGCATATACATATTTCACTCGTTGTTCCGCTGAGCTCCTGTCATTAAGATTCCTAAGCTGTTCAACTTTGGACATTTCGTTTTTAAACACTGTAAACTGCATTCGATCATCGAGTGAGGTCATATTTACTAGTGGGAAACTTGGAATTCTAAATGTGATGTGTAATTGTGGCATAAAAATGAGAATATTTACATGTATCAAGCTGAAAGAGCGGTGAACTCAGAAGAGGTAGCAAAGAATAAAACATATAAGAGGGAGATGGCGAATAAGGACAAGACGTAGAAAAACAGCTAAAACTGAACTATTGGAGTAGTAACAGTTTGAGTTGTGGTCAAAATATTATTAAAAATAATAATCATAATAATAGTTAACACAAAAAAACTCACCTTTCACACGCTGGTTCCGCACCCATGGGTGATGGTACGTTGCTAGATAGTTTAAAAAGGGGAAATAGAATATGTTTAAGAATTGTAAATTACATTGATCAGCCAGATAGGACAAAGTCACAAGTGGGAAACTTGCCAGAACTCAGCGGGAAGGTAGTAATTGGTAAAAGAATAAACAATGAGCTGGAGGAGAAGCACAAGATCTAAAGAAAAAAAGTCAAATCGAGGTCTTTTGGTAGAGACAGTTTCACCTCAGCGTACTTTTCATACGCTGCTCCGTCTCCATTGTGTCATGGTACGTTGCTTGGCAGTTCAATAAAAGGAAATATACCATTTTACAGAATTTTAAAGTACACTCGATCCACCAGTAAGGTCGTATTTACACGTGGAAAACTCGCAAATCAAGATGAAACATGGGTTTAGGAGGTGTGACTTTGCGATGTTCTGCGGAGCTCCTCTCCTTAACATTCCTAAGCTGTTTAAACTGGAACATTTTCGTTTTAAACCATTGTAAACTGCATTCGATCAGTAAATGAGGTCAAATTTACTAGTTGGAAACTTATAATTCTAAGTCTGATATGTAATAGTGGTATAAAAATGAAAGCATATACATATGTCCCTCCTTGTTCCGCTGAGCTCCTCTCATTAACATTCCTAAGCTGTTAAACCTTGTAAATTTCGTTTTTAAACACTGTAAACTGCATTCGATCATCGAGTGAGGTCTTATTTACTAGTGGGAAACTTGGAATTCTAAATGTGATGTGTAATTGTGGTATAAAAATGAGAAAATATACGTATATCACGCAGAATAAGAGGTGAACTCAGAGAGGAGGTAGCAAATAATCAAATATACAAGAGGGAGCTGGCGGAGAAGGACAAGATGTAAAAAAAACAAGCTAAAACTGAACTATTTGGTAGTAACAGTTTTACTTTTCGTCGAAGTCACATTCGAATAATATTAAAAATGATTTTCATAATAATAGTTAAGACAACACACTCACCTTTCACACGCTGGTTCCGCGCCGATGGGTGATGATACGTTGCTAGAATGTGTAAAAGGGGAAAGAGACTATGTTTAAGACCTGTAAATTGCATTCAATCAGCCAGATAGGTACAAGTTACAAATGGGAAACTTTGGATTCAAGATAAAATACGGATTCCAGATCAAATAAAAACCAGATGTAATGCGTAATTGTGGTATAAACATGAGAAAATACACATATATCAAGCAGAGTGATGCAGAAACTCAGCGAGAAGGTAGTAATGAATACAAGAATAAACAGGGACCAGGAGGAGAAGTCCAAGGTGTCAATAAAGAAAAACACCTAAAACTGGACTTTTGAAGTAGGTACTGTTTCACCTCTGTCCAAATACAATGTAATAACAACAACGATCATAAAAAGACAACAAACACACATTTTACTTGCTTTTGCAGCGCTGCTGCTTCGCTGTCGCTCGTGGTGCACTTTGGGTTGGTTGTGCGCTTTTGCTGGGCAGCGGATGCGCTGTTTCTGAGATTCCAGGCCGCTGCGCCGCTGCGCCGCTGCTGTTGAGGCACTGCTCCACTGTTGGTGTGGTCAGGGGGTAAACTTAAAGTCTACACACACACACACACACACACACACACACACACACACACACACAAAAAAAAAAAATCTAAATACAGACATGTCATTTCTCTGACTATTATTATTAGAATGTGTTTTCAACTACAAGTAAAACTCCAACAGCTCACTTTTGGGTGTTTAATTTACACCATGTCCTTCTCCTCCTGTTTTTTGCTAGGTGGTTGCTATGGTGTTGCTACTGTATTTGGCCACTATCACATTATCACAGGTGTTTGCTAGAGTGTTGATAAGCAGATGCTACAGTATCCCAAGCAGTTACTATGGTGCTACATATCACTATAAAATCCAAAAGAACCACTTCAATGATGGAAGGTCTTTTGTATATAAGTCTTCTTTACAGCACCGGAAAGTGTTCTACTACTGTTGCCAACCCACTGTTCAGTTCTCATGATATTACCCATAAGAACATCTGGGCAGATGTTGATGTATTTTCTTGTAACTGCAGGAGAGGACCTGAAAGTGGACGACGCTCCAGCAGAGGACGACATGGCTGTTGAGCATCCTCCTGAGAATGACAGGGTCTCACTGGACGCAACAATGACACCAGCTGACCAGATTCCAGGTGAGTAAACTTAGATAGAATCAAAACCTAATAAGAACATCTGGGCAGATGTTGATGTATTTTCTTGTAACTGAAGGAGAGCACCTGAAGGTGGAGGACGCTCCAGTCATGTCCAACAGGGCTGTTGAGCATCCTCCAGAGGATGATACGGTCTCACTGGAAGTGATAAGGACAGCAGGTGACCAGATTCCAGGTAAGTAAACTGAGACATAATTAATCAATCAAACAAAAAAGACCTATGAGAACATCTGGACAGATGTTGATTCATCATCTTGTCTCTGCAGGAGAGGACCTGAAAGTGGAGGACGCTCCAGCCGAGGACAACAGGGCTGTTGAGCATCCTCTTGAGGATGACAGGGTCTCCCTGGCTGCAATAATGACACCAGCTGACAAGATTCCAGGTGTGTAAACTTTGATAGAATCAATGAATCAACCAAAAAAGACCCATAAGAACATCTGGGCAGATGTTGATTCATCATCTTGTCTCTGCAGGAGAGGACCTGAAGGTGGAGGACACTCCAGTCATGTACGACAGGGCTGTTGAGCATCCTCCAGAGGATGGTACAGTCTCACTGGATGGACTGAGGACAGCAGGTGACCAGCTTCCAGGTAAGTAAACTGAGACAGAACCAATCATTTGAACAAAAAAGACCCATGAGAACATCTGGGCAGATGTTGATGTATTTTCTTGTAACTGCAGGAGAGGACCTGAAAGTGGAGGACGTTCCAGTCGAGGACGACACGGCTGTAGAGCATCCTCCTGAGGATGACAGGGTCTCACTGGACGTGATAATGACACCAGCTGACCAGATTCCAGGTGAGAAAACTTATATAGATTCAATGAATCAAACAAAAAAGACCTAATAAGAACATCTGGGCAGATGTTGATGTATTTTCTTGTAACTGCAGGAGAGGACCTGAAGGTGGAGGACGCTCCAGCTGAGGACAAGGCTGTTGAGCATCCTCCTGAGTATGATACAGTCTCACTGAAAGTGATGAGGACGGCAGGTGACCAGCTTTCAGGTAAGTGAACTAAGACAAAATTAATCAATCAAACAAACAAAAAAAAAGAGAACATCTGGGCAGATGTTGTTTCATATTCTTGATACTGCAGAAGAGGACCTGAACGTGGAGGACAGCGACAGCGCTGTTGAGCCTCCTCCTGAGAATGGCAGGGTCTCACTGGATGTGATAGTGACACCAGCTGACCAGATTCCAGGTGAGTAAACATAGATAGAATCAATAAATCAAACAAAAAAGACCTAATAAGAACATCTGGGCAGATGTTGATGTATCTTCTTGTAACTGCAGGAGAGGACCTGAAGGTGGAGGACGCTCCAGCCGAGGACAAAGCTGTTGAGCATCCTCCTCAGGATGATACGACCTCACTGGATGCACTGAGGACACCAGTTGAGCAGCTTCCAGGTAAATAAACTGAAGTAAATCAGTCAATCGAACTAAAAAGACCTATAAGAACATCTGGTCAGATGTTGATGCATTTTTTTGCATCAGAGGACTGCAGGAGAGGACCTGAAGGTGGAGGAAGCTCCAGCCGATGAAGAAAGTGCTGTGGAGCATCCTCCAGAAAATAAGGCTGAGACTCAACCTTCCAATGAGGAACATGAACAGGAAGAGGAAGAGACATTCCAGCCAGAGGCCCAGAGACCCTTCGAAGAAGCAATCACTGCTCAGCCCCTTCAGCAGACGAGGGCAGAGCATGATGAAGACAACATCCAAAGAGAACAGGTACGAAGACCAGGAATCCCAATCTGCAGCCATCAGTGTCTGAAGGTTCCTGCAAGAGCTTATAGACTAACGAGGGAACCTCCAATTCCCTCATGATTTTAGCAACTAAAAACTCTATTCTTTGAGTGTCCTATTGGATACACCACTTAGCAACCCCACATCAATAAAACAGGAAACATTTAGAACCACATAGCAAATATCTCCAAGACTCTAGAGACCATTAGAAACACCATTCTAAACACTTGGCACTAACCTACCAACACAAATCTAACGTTCTATAGACACCATCTAGAAGATCCAGGAAAAGATCTTCAAGTATCATGATATTAAATTTGTGTTTGTGCTCCAGTCTTGTTCTCAGGTCAGAGGAGGGTCCGCTCCTCCACCCACCCAGAGTAACGGTGATGAGGGACGAGGAGGAGAATGCAGTGAGAGTGCTGGACCACTGGGTGAGTACACACACACACACACACATCACACACTAAAGATCAGCATGTCAGCAGTTCAGCAAACCAACATCTTTACCTGCAACTTTCCAACCACTAAAAAAGTCCATATAGTTAAGCACCTGATCAGATTCCTGAAGCTCAGCTCCTGACTTCTTGATGTGTTGTTCATATGTGTTAACAGATGTGCTGGATAAAGTGTCCGCTGTAACTGACACCACAGTGGACACTAAAAAGACAAATAAAAGGAGGGGGACACGCGGAAAAGGCCGCAAGATAACCTACAGGAAAGGTGTTCCAGGAACTGAGCAAGAAGATCTCAGGGCTCAGACAAACTTCCCGGACATGACAACGACACCAGCTGACCAGATTCTAGGTGTGTAAAGTAAACCGAGATATAATCTAACTAATCAAACATATAAAACAGACCCAGAAGAACAGATGCTGATTCATCTTCTTGTAACAGCAGGACAGGAGCTGAAGGTGGAGGACGCTCCAGCCGAGAATGCAAGGGCTGTTGAGCATCCTCTTGCAAATGAGATGGATGCCCATGAGAACAAACTACCAAGCGCCGAACGGAAGCAGAGGGCAATCCAACCAGAGGCCTCCCGGAATAACATGAAAAAGAAAAGGGGTACACGCGGAAAAGGACGTAAAATAATATACAGGAAAGTTCTTCCAGACGTGACGACTACACCACCTGACCAGCTTCAAGGTGAGTAAAGTAATCTGAGATAGAATCACACTAATCAAACATTCAGAAAAGACCCAGAAGAACATCTCGGCAGATGCTGATTCATCTTCTTGTAACAGCAGGACAGGAGCTGAAAGTAGAGGACGCTCCAGCCAAAGCAGAAAGTGCTGTAGAGCATCTTCTCGAAAACGAGCCAGAGGTCCATACAGATCACCAACCGAGTGATAGAGACAACCACCAAAGAGTACAGGTATGAAGAACTCCACAACACCCTCCCCACCTCCTGAGAGGTGAGAGGGTTCCCTCCATCATCAGGAAGTTACAGAACAGAAGCTCCAGCTGGAAGATGTTCCTTCATGGAACCCAGACAGGTTGCTAGAGCTTCCTGCAAGAGCCTTCAGACCCACAAAAGGGAACCTCCAATAACCTCTCACCATATGGGCAAATAAAAACACAGTTCTTTGAGGGTACTTTTGGATAAACCACTTAGCAACACCATAGCGATACACAAGGAACTCTTTAGAACTACACAGTAAACATCTTCCATTAGGAATACCATAGTAACCACCTGCCACTACCCTCCAAACTTCTAAAGATGTCCCACAGAAACCCTCCAGAAAAAGCAGGAGCAGATCTTCAGGTATCAGGATGTTAAATTTGTGTATTTTGCTCCAATCTTGTGCTCAGGTCAGAGGAGAGTCCACTCCTGCACCCAGTGACAGAAACGAGCTCGAGGAACAAGGAGGCTCCCAGCAGGAAGAGCGCCCCCTAGAGAGCAGAGACACAGAGAATGAGCAGCTCACCAGCACTGAATCTACAACACACACTCCAACACACACCATAACACAACCTACAACACAATACTACACACATACAACCCCACTAACACACACATATGACCCCACCCTGACATACGCTTATTACCCCACCCTGACAAATGCATACAACCCCACCCTTACACATGCCTACAATCCCACCCTTACACACGCCTACAACCCCACCTTAACACACGCCTACAACCCCACCCTTACACACGCCTACAACCCCACCCTAACACACGCCTACAACCCCACCTACAACCCCACCCTAACACACGCCTACAACCCCACCCTTACACACGCCTACAATCCAACCCTAACATATGCATACAACACCTCCCTAATACACGCCTACAACCCCACCCTTACACACGCCTACAGCCCCACCCTTACACACGCCTACAACCCCACCCTAACACACACCTACAACCCAACCCTAACACATGCTTACAACCCCTCCCTAACTTATGCATACAACCCCATCCTTAATCCTTAACACAAATATAACCCAGCCCAATACAAACACACACACTCACCAAAGAAAATAAATAAATAAAAACACTTGCAAAATATTTGAAAGTGTTTTTCTTCTTTATAAAGATAAAAATCTCCACCACAGCAATCTGTTCTGTTTAGATTATGATGTTTTATGATGAACTAATGATCTGTACTGCTTCTATTAAGGGTTAACTAAAGACCTGTACTGTTTAGTTTAAGATAAGGGGGGATCTGTTCTATTTACATTAATATGAGCTGACTAACAGTCTGTGCTGTTTAGATTGAGATGAGGATTGACTAATGATCTTTTTTGTTTTTATTAAGGTGAAGTTTGACTAACGACTATACTGTTTAGATTAATACAAGGGCTGACTATCGCTCTGTAATGTTCAGATGAAGATAAGGGTTGACCAACAATCTGTAATGTTTAAATGAAGATGAAGAGGTTTACTAGCTAAAGTGATTCTACCAGTGATTGGCTGGAAACTGGTGAGAGTTCTCTACAGAGATGGTCTGTTCTGATCTATTATTCTAATCATCAGCAGTTCATTAAAAACTGTGGAAACGCCTAATGGAAAATACTCATACAGCTCTTCTGGATGCTTTGACAACTGGCAGCAGCCTCAGAAAACACTGCTCTGATGGCTCATTTTTACTGAGGTCAAACTCCTCCAGCTCTTCTTCTGAGTTCAGCAACAACAAACACACAAACACCAGAGCTGACCACTGACCAGGAGAGATTGCTAGATTTCTCAGGAGAGATGTTCTCCATAATCTTCTCCTTGATGTATTTGACTGTTTCCTCATTGCTGTAAGAGCTCCTCTCTGTCAGTGTCAGTACGCCTGGTAAGAGAGTCTGATTAGACTCCAGTGAGAGACCCAGAAGGAAACGAAGGAACAGGTCCAGGTGTCCACTCTCACTCTGCAAGGCTTTGTCCACTGCACAACCAGCAGCTGAAAAAGACTACATTAGGATTAGCACTGGTAGGCCCAGGGTAAGAGTCCTGCTGAAGGGCCTCCTGAATGGAGTCCTCAATTCCTCAATGAAGGGGAGCAAGGATGTGGGAAGGTGGAATGATGGGTTCTAGCAAAAAATCTGAACCCTGGGGTTCCTCTTGCCTTGACAGGGCATGGGGTTTAATATTCTTTGAACCCAGCCTATATGACAACAGAAAGTTAAAAGCAACCAACGAACTTCAAACATCCACCTAAAGTTCCACAGAAACCCTCCAGAAAAAGCAGGAGCAGATCTTCAGGTATCAGAATGTTACATTTGTGTGTTTTGCTCCAATCTTGTGCTCAGGTCAGAGGAGAGTCCACTCCTCCACCCACCCACCAGCTCGAGGGACGAGGAGGCTCCCAGCAGGAAGAGCGCCACCTAGAGTCCAGAGACACAGAGATCGGGCAGCTCACCAGTACTGAAACTACAACACACACCCCAACACACACCGTAACACATCCTACAACACAGTACTACACACACACACCCAACCCTACTAACACACATATGACCCCATCCTTACATACACTTACAACCCCACCCTAACACAAGCATACGACCCCATCCTAACATATCCATACGACTAACATTAGCCACGTTTTGTACCTGTAGTGAGCCAGACAGTCCACATAGAGATTATACATAAGCTCATTATGTAAATATCTTTAGTTCTATCCGTTAATAAAGGTATAAAGGTAAGTTGACCAACTCTATTAATAAATACACCACGCCGTTTAAAACAATTGTAAATTACATTTGATCAGCCAGTGAGGTCCTAGTTACAAGTGGGAAACTTTGGATTCAAGATGAAACACGACTTCACCAGATGTAATGTGTAATTGTGGTCTAAAAATGAGAAAATATACATATGTCAAGCAGAACGATGCAGGAACTACGAGAAGGTAGTAATGAAAAAAAGAATAAACACTGAGCTGGAGGAGAAGAACAGTTTGTAAGTAAATAAATAAATAAAAACACTAAAGCCGAGCTCTTGAGTGTAGTTACAGTTTCCCCTGTGGTCGTAAACACATTCAAATAAAAAGAGAAAAATACATTCATACATCAGTCAGGCACCAATTAAGATGGAATGGGAAAACTCGAGAGGCTGGCGAATAAAAATCTTCAGCCTTGTCTAAATGGTAGGCAGTACTATTAAATCTGTACTGAATTAAAAACACATAAAAGCTTTAAAAACCGCCTTTCTGCACTGTAGTTTACTAATACACCCATGATCAGTAGGACCAGTCGATGGAAAGGACAAAATGTTAAACACCCCAGTCGGCTGTATGCCTCTCTAGGCCCGGCAAAATACACACATGGATAAAACTGTTGGTACCCCTCGGTTAATGAAAGAAAACCCCACAATGGTCCCAGAAAATATTAAAAGTATTTTATTATGGGAAAGTATTATTTGCATGATAAAAAAGTTCAGCAAACCTTTTCCTCCTCTTGCCCTTTAGAAATATCCAATTGTGCTGGATAAGATCAATCTCAATCTTATCCTACACATGGTCTAAGAGGCGCACACGGTCATTGTTCATGTGTGTTTATACTGTGCATTAATGTTTCTTTTATACGCCCTTTCTTGGACACTGAGCAATGCATGTTTTGAACAAGAATTATATGTTCTAGTTTTCATGGTGTCCTGATGAAGAGAGACAGAGAGAGGAATAAAACTGAGGACATCAGTATAACTCGTGGCCATTATTCCGTTGGACCAGTGTAGCTATAACCTGTTCTGAATTCTAGTAAATGGGTTCATGTGTTTTGGTACATTATCTTGTAAACTGAAATTGTTATATTAGACTATTAGAATTCTGTTCTGTTATATTAGAACAAGTTAAAACAACAAGCCATTTGTAGGTAAACCAACTGAAATATAAAGTCAACACAAATTAAAACCAGTAATTACACACTACATATAGTGTTGAGTTTACTTAAGTTTACCTAAGCCTGAGTTGAAATGAAATATCTTCTTAAGTCATATCTGTGAAAGATCACTGTGTTAAAACATTTATTTCACAGAACAGTCTGATTCAAAAACATTATTGATTTATCCTAAATACTATGTTGTGTGAAATTGTATTTCTAGTCCATTTAAAATGACTTTTTTTAGTTGAATCAACAAATGAATTTTTACAGTATTAAAGGATATTAAGACAGACAACCTGTATAAATAAATGAAGCATTTATTAACACAAACTACTGTAAACACAAACCATCAGATAGTACATTTACATTGTCTCAGGGTGAGAGAGAGAGCGAGAGAGAATGAAGAGACGGTTGGCGTGTGTACGCAATAACAGAGAACTACAACTATGAACTAATGAGGATGTATTTCAACATGTATTAAAGAGAGCGAGCGAGAGTGAGAGTGAGACTGTAAGCAAAGATAAGATGTTTGAAGTGTCTAACAGTTGTTTGCTGGTTATTTCAGAAAGAAAAACACATTCAAAATGATTAAAAAAGCATCTTTGAGACAAAGTGTTCTTCATCTAAAGTAGACCCAAATGTTAAAGCTCAGTCTCACGTGATGGATATTGTTCTAAATATCCAGTGGCTGTCGGCCTCATCCGATATGAGGGAATTTTCACCATTCCTTGAAGAGTGAAGACTCAGGTGTTGCTTCTGGTCCAGGAAAATTTGTTCACAGTTACAAGTAAAGGAAACGTTCGCTTGACTCTCGTTCAGGTCGTGAACACCCGCTGCAACCTTGACTTGGAGATAAAATCTGTGTGTTAAACGTTGATCAGACGTCTGGCTGAAATTCTAAAGTGTCTCAAGATGATTTGAGCTGGTGAGAAAGATTCTTTACTGGGACAGTCTTTATCACCTGTGTAGCCACGCCCCTTTTCTTCTTCTGATGTTAAACTTGCATTGGGCATTTCTGGTGGTGCCGTCACCTACTGGTGGGCAAGGGTACCTACACTGTAAAATGGTGTAAGCCATTAGGGTACACGCACAGCTGTCAGCTCCATACTGGACTACTGGCTACTGCTCTGAGCAGTCCCACTCAGGTTTTTCAACCTGACACAGTCACCAAAGATTTGAATGAAAATTTGTTCAGCTAATTTGACTTGATAAATGTGGAGGGTAAACTTTATATTAAAATCACCTGAAACTCAAAGCTCTTCAACACTAATATGTTGGGTTATATGATTTTCTTAATATTCTCTCTTCAAGTTAATGTTTTCGCTCAATTATAAATCTACACAGGTTAAAGAAAACTCAGCAGCTTTTATCTTAAGTAATTTCTGAGTGAAGAAATGAAACCTGGGGTTTTTATTCAGATTGATCAGACCACTCCCCCATACTTCCATACTCCATAATCAACTTGAATGAGAATAAGAATAACAAGGAAAAAACACATAATAAATAAGAGGCACAACAATATTTTCCAAATTTAAAGACATTGATAAATGCAAGTATTTCATGGGATGATTTATATGAGAAAAAAGCAAAAGGTTATCAGCTTTTATCTTTTCCATAAAATACTTTGAATACTTTTGTTTGAAACTGCTGCATCATTTAAGGTAGTACATAAACATCCAATGAGAATTCAAATTAAGCCACATCTTTAACTAATAAACCATTTAAAGACAAAGATATTACAGACCACATATTTCTCCCTGAACCTGAAGGAATTCCCTATTCTGGCAGCTTTTTAGGCTCTAAATAACCCAAATAAAGGTCAACGTTTCTAAAAGGTAGGTGGTTTCACAAACATTTCCACATGTACTGCACATTTATCTTCAGCGTGGGTCCAGCAGTGTAAGCTTTAATCATTCCTGACTGCAAGCAGACAGCTCAATGTCCTCATCTCTGATTCCTTAATCAAAGCTTTCACTAAACCATGAAAACTAAAGCTCTTGTACCTGTAGTGTTTCTCCACTCTGGATTCCAAACCCATTCAACACCAACACCATCCAAACTCCATCCAAAACAGCTGTGCTACACAAGTAATTAGCCAAACAGCCAATCATGTTAGCTAACTAGCTAATCAGCCAATCAGGAGAGGTGTTGGAAGGAGAGTGACTCTAAAGGAGAGGAAGAAGAATGGCTCCACGTTCAGGTAGGCTGCTCCTACATTATCAAACCATGGGAAAATATAAAGATACAAGAAGTTCAGCACTAAATTAAATGTTACTGTGGAAACTATGAGCAAAACAACAACGTAGCTGCTAGCATTAGCTTTTTAGCTCTCTGAGATGAACAACAAACTTCTGATTTGTAGTGGAAATGTTCAGATCCCTTCAAATCATCCATTGCTGCCCCCTGGTGGCCTGGGGTTGAAGACCAGCCTCTCTTTAAATGCTGTAGTTCTTGTGTTGGTGTTTCAGACGAGGATGAGAGGAATTCAGTTCTCCCGATTAGAACCATGAACTCTCTGTCTTCCACCTGAAGCCTGTGGAAGATCTACTTCAGTCCATCAGTTTAATCTCAGCAGTTTCCAACACGACACGCCCATTAATAGTGAGCCACGTGTCCTGGTCAACTGCACCAGATTAGAAACATGCAGTGTTAGCAGCGCTCAGACAGTCTGCAGAGATGAAACACTGGGAGAATATGGATCTACAGCACTAGCAGTTTATTCATGCCCATTATTCTTATGCTGGACTTACTAATGCTTATATATTATATACCTTTATCCCTACTTATGTGCACACATGCAGAAGTCTAAGCCGTGTGCATGGTGATCTAAAATTGCTAATACATGCTAATGGTATATTAACGTGATTCTGAGACTAATATTGTTACTTCACAATGACAGACTACCCTAAGCTGACAGATTTAACTTAATACTGTCCACCTTATTCCTCCACGCCCACATTCAGAGGCTTGTTTCTTCAGCCTTTGTGTTGCAGTTCCCTCTCATTTAGTTTCTAGTGGATTATGGTCGTATCTCGGTAAAAGCGAAGCAGTCTGAAGCAGGCAACTGCTGTGGACACTGATCATAAAGGAGCGTAATGTGGCTAGCTGGACTAACCCAACATTTAAACAAGCTATTTAATGCTACTTAGAGATTTCTAGAGCCTTGTTTCTCAACCCTGGTCCTGGCAGCACACTGCTCTGGTACAGTTCATATACAGTACAGTTTATTATCACTGTGGTTGTACTCTATTAGTGGATCCACTGTAGCACTGGTGGACAAAGTGAACAAAGATGGTTCACTCAGGCTAGAACAGCCAACAGGTTTAGCTCAGGCTAAGACAGGCTAACCCTACCCAACAGGTTTCACTCTGGCTAAAATAGGTTAACCCTGGCTAACATCTTTACCTCATACTAAGACCGGCTAACCTTAGCTAACAGGTTTAGCTCAGGCTAAAACAGGCTAACCTTAGCTAAAAGGTTTCACTCTGGCTAAAATAGGTTAACCCTGGCTAACATCTTTTCCTCATACTAAGACCGGCTAACCTTAGCTAACAGGTTTAGCTCAGGCTAAGACAGGCTAACCCTAGCCAACAGGTTTCACTCTGGCTAAAATAGGTTAACCCTGGCTAACAGCTTTACCTCAGACTAAGACAGGCTAACCCTAGCCAACAGGTTTGACTCAGACTAAGACAGGCTAACCCTAGCCAACAGGTTTGACTCAGACTAAGACAGGCTAACCCTAGCCAACAGGTTTGACTCAGGCAAAGACAGGCTAACCTTAGCCAACAGGTTTAGCTCAGACTAAGACAGGCTTCACTCTGGCTAAAATAGGTTAACCCTAGCCAACAGGTTTGACTCAGGCTAAGACAGGCTAACCCTAGCCAACAGGTTTGACTCAGACTAAGACAGGCTAACCCTAGCCAACAGGTTTGACTCAGGCTAAAACAGCCAAACCTTAGCTAACAGGATTCACTCTGGCTAAAATAGGTTAACCCTGGCTAACAGCTTTACCTCATACTAAGACCGGCTAACTTTAGCTAACAGGTTTGACTCAGACTAAGACAGGCTAACCCTAGCCAACAGGTTTGACTCAGACTAAGACAGGCTAACCCTAGCCAACAGGTTTGACTCAGGCTAAAACAGCCAAACCTTAGCTAACAGGTTTGACTCAGGCTAAGACAGGCTAACCCTAGCCAACAGGTTTGACTCAGACTAAGACAGGCTAACCCTAGCCAACAGGTTTGACTCAGGCTAAAACAGCCAAACCTTAGCTAACAGGATTCACTCTGGCTAAAATAGGTTAACCCTGGCTGACAGCTTTACCTCATACTAAGACCGGCTAACTTTAGCTAACAGGTTTGACTCAGACTAAGACAGGCTAACCCTAGCCAACAGGTTTCACTCTGTCTAAAATAGGTTAACCTTTGCTAACAGGTTTGACTCAGACTAAGACAGGCTAACCCTAGTCAAAAGCTTTACCTCAGGCTAAGACAGGCTAACTTCAGCTAACAGGTTTAATTAAGGCTAGCATTAGCTATTAGTGTAGTAGGTAACACTGAAGCAGAGAGCATGCTGACTGCCTGAGGGTCCAGCTGGTAACATTATCTGCTACACAAGTAGATGTGTTTGTAGGTCTGTAAAACAGAGATGGTATCATTAGCATCCTGCTTCCTTACTGCAGTGCTAGAGCTACACACTGAAGGGTTCTCCATTTACTCTAAGTTTAATGTTCTGTTCTACAGGTTGAGGTTCTGCTCGAGTTCTGAGTCGACGATGCTGGAATGAGAACACTGCTCTGAGAACGTCTTCAGCTCAGTAACCTGCTGAGTGACAGTAAGAGAACTGTGTACAAACTGAGCTAGAACAGTTCTAGATAAATGCATTCCAGAGAGGGTGTGGTGTTCTTCAGTCTCTCCAGATGTTCTGATGATCCTAAAGCTGCTGTTCTGTTTCAGGAACCTGGTTTCTGGATCTTCACCCCGTCCTGAAAACTGCCTGCTTCCTTATCTGTGCTGAAGAGTCCAGCCTAGAAGATCAGCCTGAGCCCTCCTTCATCTGACCTCCTGCCTCTGTGATTCCTTCCCACAATGCAAAGCTTCCACAGCTTCTTCCACTATTTTTCCACACGACACACCTTTTATGAATAAATTTGCATATGTAATGAGCTTGTAGCCAATTAGAGGTGGCAATTAAGACGAGTGTTTATAAGGCACGCGATGTGAGCGGTGTTCTCGATGATGGTGAGGACGAAAAAAAGAGGAAAATCTGAGATCTTTCCACCGTGATTGAGAAGACTGGTCCTGCAGAGTAAGTAGCAGCATCAGAACCAGAACCTCCAGCTTAACTGCTTCCAAAAAAATGCTGATTTTTAATTTCCTCATTTTTTTTCCCCTCCTTCTTCAGTTGTGGTACTGGTCTCCCTCGACCTCGGGCCCCGCCGACCCACACAGGGGTATCGGTGACGGCCTCTGGGCCCCGCCGACCCCCACAGGGGGATCGGTGACGGCCTGGGCCCCGCCGACCCCCACAGGGGGATCGGTGACGGCCTCTGGGCCCCGCCGACCCCCACAGGGGGATCAGTGGTTCCACCCAGGGCAGAGACTGAGGAGAAGTAAATCTGAGGTAGCCGATGTTCCCCACCTCCTGCAGAGAGTGGAGACCATGGCATGCTAAATGAGGTGTTACACCTCTAGCCCCACCCACAATGGGCGGGGCTTGCCGCATGCCAGTCTTGAGTTTACCCCAAACCCACCCACCCACACTGAGTGGAGAACGAGGAGAAACCGGCCCAGCCCAGATTTATAACTGTCACTAAGTTCTACTACAGATAAGACATTTACTACTGGGCTTCACACTGATGGTGACTTTTTGTCAGCTTCTGATTGGTTAATGAGGAAATATGCTAATAAACCGAGTTACCATCAACGTGAAGCCTGGAGCATCAAGCTAAGATGGACGGGAGAAGCAGTGACCTCTGTTTGACTATTTGGGGGCAGATTCAGGAGGGTTTACTTTCTGCTGTGCAGCTCAGTTTAACCCCACTGTAATAAAAACTGCAGGAGGAGAGATAAGCTCCTCCCACTCTGCACCCATGTGTTAGTACAGGCTGACCCACATCTGCAGCTGCTCTTCTCTCTCTAGGAGCTTCTAGGTAGTTCAGTGCTGGTGTTCAGGTTCAGGGTAAGTGCCGGTGACTCGAAGCTGATTACAGACAGCTGTTCAGACTCTTCTCTGATCAGTTTAACAGGAGAACTTCACTTCCTGTGGTCACTGACTTTCACACTGATGGTCAGCGTTGGTCAGGGTGACACGGTCATTTCCTGAGTCAGCGTGAAGTCTGGAGCTTCTGAAAGCTGAGTTTTTCCTCTTGTTAGTTAAACAGACTTTGGTAAAACTCCACTGGCAGGTGTTCCAGTACTAGTCTTCACCTTCATGGTAACCTTTGATCATCTCCCAGCTTACCTGATCTGTAAGGACCCATAAAGCATGAGGAGCATTCAGCATCCAGCCTTCATTCATCCTTCAGTGAAACAGCCCCCTGCACCACAGCGCCACCCCCAGGCTGTGATTGGAGACTGATTAGTGAGCAGCCTTCTGATCTACAGCAGCAGCTCCAGTGCTCCTCTGACTGTTAGATCCCAAACACTGCAGGAATGGATCCTATTTAACCCATTTAAGCCACATATTTGTGCAGATATTTGCATATATTATAATGTATATATGAATATATTAGCCTGTATTTCCATACTAAAACAATATAACATAAATCATTATTATTGTAACCTGTATGTATTATCACACAGTTTAATCACAGTAATTTAATTACAATGATCATTTTTACACACACTATGTTGCCAAAAGTATGTGGACACCCACTCATGCAATTCAGGAGTCTGTCCTCATTTACTGCAGTAACAGCCTCTACTCTTCTGGGAGGGCTTTACACTAGATGTTGGAACATTGCTGTGAGGAAATCTCACTGCATTCAACCTCCAGTGAAAGTATCAGTGAGGTTAAGTCCACCCCTGCAACTCGTCCCAAAGGTTCTGGGAATCAGTGTATCAGAGCTGACTCCCCTCAGACACCCCCATCTCCTCAGATCTGATTCATTCATCAGTCTGATTCCTCTGATTCATCACTAAAACATGAAGACTGAAGCTCTTCTACCTGCAGTGTTTCTCCACTCTGGACTCCAAACCCATTCAGCTCTCACACCATCTCATCACCATGGTGACCAGCTGTGACACATCAGCCAATCAGATGGTAGCTCATCAGCCAATCAGGTGAGGTGTTGGAGGAGCGTGTGTGTAAAGGACAGGAAGAAGAAGGGCTCCACAGTCAGGTAGGCTGCTCCAACTTTATAAAGGAGGGAAAATGTAAAGATCAGAACAAGGACAGGATCTTCAGCAGGTCCAGAGTCTCTCCCAGCTTCATCTCTAAACCTCTGGAGGAGAAACTGTTCACGCTTTAAACGTTAGTGTGGAGAACAGCAGCAGAACAGCACTGGAGCTGCTAGCATACATGCTAACAGTGTTAGCCTCCCAGCTAGCTAGCTAGGAAAGCTAAACTCCTGATTCTCAGTGAAAGGTTCAGGTCCATCAGGACGTCCGTCTCTGACTCCTGTGGGTTTGTAGCTGAAGACGGATCCTTTTTAAAGTCTGTGGTTCTCGTGTTGGTGTTCTAGATACAGAGAACCGTCTGTGTTCCACCTGAGGCACCAGTGGAAGCTCAGCATCGTCTCTCACAGCTAGAGACTTTTCATTTGTAATAAACCTCACCTGCTGCTCCTGACGTTACAATGATCACATTAATAGACACTGTGTTGACAAAAGTATGTGGACACCTGCACATGCAAGGTCTAAAATCAACAGCAGCTGTCTTTGGCCGCCAGAGGGCGCTGCTCACTATTACTGTTAATAATCAGTACTGCCCCCTTGTGGCGGAAGCCAGCTGCTCCAGATCAGACAGGCCCACAGCAGAGTTAGCTGTAGCACATGAGCTTACTGCAAGTGTTGATCTCCAAGGCTAGCTATCTAGTTAGCATTAGAGAAGGTGCTGATGGCTGGATGAGACTGGAGCTCAGAGCTGCTGCTCAGATTTCTGAGTTTATGGTTGAATCCAGAGCAGAAGAGCAGGAACGGAGGGTGAAGATCTGGAAGTGATTCATCATGAACTTTTACAGTTAGATTGAGTTCATTAAAAGAATTTAGTGACCCTAAATAAAAGTGATCAGATCTAGACTGAGATCAGACTGCTCTGCTGGCGTCCGGTTATATATGGACATGTAAAACAGAAAGACCAGGATGTTCAAACTGACCCTTCTCAGCCTTTCTGGACTTGGATCAGTATCTTCTCAACACCAGCATCAGTTTCCTCTACTGTACTTTATCACATGCTGGAGTGAACGTTAGCATTAGCATTATGCTAAACCTGATCCAGCATCAGTCCAGTGCAAACTCCAGTACAATACCAGTTGCTTTCAGATGATCTGGAAACTGGAACACTTCTATTGTACTGGTGTGGAAATTCCAGTAGGAGCAAGTTGTAAAATGCAGCTGGTTCCAGTAGAATCCCACAGAAAGCATTAGCATTAGAAACCAGTAGCTCTACTGGGAATTCATTTCCTTACACAGCTTAAACCAGTTAAACCCACCAACCTCTACTGGATCAGTTCAGATTCCACACAACCAGCTGCATCCAGTAAAACCATTCTCAAGATTTAGCCAGTAGAGCTGCTCCACTGGAACCAACTGGCCTTTCTCCTAGGTTGCCATGGCTTTGCTGTAGTGTTGCTATAGTGATGCTATGGGCATTCTGTAGTGATACTATAGTGTTGCTATGGGCATTCTGTAGTGATACTATAGTGTTGCTATGGGCATTCTGTAGTGATACTATAGTGTTGGCATGGGCTTTCTGTGGTGTTGCTATAGTGATGTTAAGGGCTTTCTGTAGAGTTGCTATAATGTTACTATGGGCTTTCTGTAGTGATGGTATAGTGATGCTATAGGCTTTCTGTGGTGTTGCTATAGTAATGCTATGGGCTTTCTGTAGTGATACTATAGTGTTGGCATGGGCTTTCTGTGGTGTTGCTATAGTGATGTTAAGGGCTTTCTGTAGAGTTGCTATAGTGATGTTAAGGGCTTTCTGTAGAGTTGCTATAGTGATGCTATGGGCTTTTAGTGGTGTTGCTATAGTGATGCTATGGTCTTTCTGTAGTGATGCTTTAGTGATGCTATGGGCTTTCTGTAGTGTTGCTATAGTTATCTTAAGGGCTTTCTGTAGAGTTGCTATAGTGATGTTAAGGGCTTTCTGTAGTGTTGCTATAGTGATGCTATGGGCTTTTTGTAGTTATGCTATAGTGATGCTATGGACTTTCAGTGGTGTTGCTGTAGTGTTGCTATGGCTACTGTTATGTATAATCTGATCTGAACAGTTCTAGATAAATGCATTCCAGAGAGGGTGTGGTGTTTGAGTTCTTCAGTCTCTCCAGATGTTCTGATGATCCTAAAGCTGCTGTTCTGTTTCAGGAACCTGGTTTCTGGATCTTCACCCCGTCCTGAAAACTGCCTGCTTCCTCATCTGTGCTGAAGAGTCCAGCCTAGAAGATCAGCCTGAGCCCTCCTTCATCTGACCTCCTGCCTCTGTGATTCCTTCCCACAATGCAAAGCTTCCACAGCTTCTTCCACTATTTTTCCACATGACACACCTTTTCTGAATAAATTTGCATACGTAATGAGCTTGTAGCCAATCAGAGGTGCCAATTAAGACGAGTGTTTATAAGGCACGCGATGTGAGCGGTGTTCTCGATGATGGTGAGGACGAAAAAAAGAGGAAAATCTGAGATCTTTCCACCGTGATTGAGAAGACTGGTCCTGCAGAGTAAGTAGCAGCATCAGAACCAGAACCTCCAGCTTAACTGCTTCCAAAAAAATGCTGCTTTTTAATTCCTTCATTTTTTTTTTTTCTCTTTTCTTTTCCCTGTTTCAGTTGCGGTTCTGCTCTCTCTTGGCCTCTGGGCCCCGCCGACCCCCACAGGGGGATCAGTGACGGCCTCTGGGCCCCGCCGACCCCCACGGGGGATCAGTGACGGCCTCTGGGCCCCGCCGACCCCCCCACAGGGGGATCAGTGACGGCCTCTGGGCCCCGCCGACCCCCCCACAGGGGGATCAGTGACGGCCTCTGGGCCCCGCCGACCCCCCCCACAGGGGGATCAGTGACGGCCTCTGGGCCCCGCCAACCCCCACAGGGGGATCAGTGGTTCCACCCAGGGCAGAGACTGAGGAGAGGTAAATCTGGGGTAGCTGATATTCCCCACCTCCTGCAGGGGGGAGGGAGACCATGGCATACCAACAGAGGCATTACACCTCTAGCTCCACCCACAATGGGCGGGGCTTGCAGCATGCCAGTCTTGGGTTTACCCCAAACCCACCCACACTGACTGGAGAACGAGGGGAAGCCGGCCCAGCCCAGATTTATAACTGTCGCTAAGTTCTACTACAGATAAGACATTTACTACTGGGCTTCACACTGATGGTGACTTTTTGTCAGCTTCTGATTGGTTAATGAGGAAATATGCTAATTAACTGAGTCACCATCAACGTGAAGCCTGGAGCATCAAGCTAAGATGGACGGGAGAAGCAGTGACCTCTGTTTGACCATTTGGGGGCAGATTCAGGAGGGTTTACTTTCTGCTGTGCAGCTCAGTTTAACCCCACTGTAGTAAAAACTGCAGGAGGGGAGATAAGCTCCTCCCACTCTGCACCCATGTGTTAGTACAGGCTGACTCACATCTGCAGCTGCTCTTCTCTCTCTAGGAGCTTCTAGGTAGTTCAGTGCTGGTGTTCAGGTTCAGGGTAAGTGCCGGTGACTCTAGGCTGATTACAGACAGCTGTTCAGACTCTTCTCTGATCAGTTTAACAGGAGAACTTCACTTCCTGTGGTCACTGACTTTCACACTGATGGTCAGCGTTGGTCAGGTGGTCTGGGTGAAACGGTCATTTCCTGAGTCAGTATGAAGTCTAGAGCTTCTGAAAGCTGAGTTTTTCCTCTTGTTAGTTAAACAGACTTTGGTAAAACTCCACTGGCAGGTGTTTCAGTACTAGTCTTCACCTTCATGGTAACCTTTGATCATCTCCCAGCTTACCTGATCTGTAAGGACCCATAAAGCATGAGGAGCATTCAGCGTCCAGCCTTCATTCATCCTTCAGTGAAACAGCCCCCTGCTCCACAGCGCCACCCCCAGGCTGTGATTGGAGACTGATTAGTGAGCAGCCTTCTGATCTACAGCAGCAGCTCCAGTGCTCCTCTGACTGTTAGATCCCAAACACTGCAGGAATGGATCCTATTTAACCCATTTAAGCCACATATTTGTGCAGATATTTGCATATATTATAATGTATATATGAATATATTAGCATGTATTTGCATGCCACAATAGCACATTTAAATGAATGTAAGCTGGATGTGAGTCAAACAGTTTATTCATGTTAAAATGATCACATTTACATACAATGTGTTGTCAAAAGTATGTGGACACCTGCTCATGCAACATCCAAAAATCAAGAGCCGTAATCTGGACCTACTTATTCTCCTCATTTACTGCACTAACAGCCTCTACTTTTCTAGGATGGCTTTGCACTGGATATTGGTACATTACGGTGAGGACATTTGATTGTATTCAACCTAAAGTGAAGCTCAGCAGCGTCTCTCACAGCTAAAGACTTTCATTTGTAATAAACCTCAACTGCTGCTCCTGACGTCTCCAACACCACACGCCGTTAACAGTGAACAGTGCCCCCTGGTGACCAAAGCCAGCATCTCCAGATTAGACAGGCCCACAGCAGAGTTAGCTGTAGCACATGAGCTTACTGCAAGTGTTGATCTCCAAGGCTAGCTATCTAGTTAGCATTAGAGAAGGTGCTGATGGCTGGATGAGACTGGAGCTCAGAGCTGCTGATCAGATTTCTGAGTTTATGGTTGAATCCAGAGCAGAAGAGCAGGAACGGAGGGTGAAGATCTGGAAGTGATTCATCATGAACTTTTACAGTTAGATTGAGTTCATTAAAAGAATTTAGTGACCCTAAATAAAAGTGATCAGATCTAGACTGAGATCAGACTGCTCTGCTGGCGTCCGGTTATATATGGACATGTAAAACAGAAAGACCAGGATGTTCAAACTGACCCTTCTCAGCCTTTCTGGACTTGGATCAGCATCATCTCAACACCAACACCTGTGGTGTTGCTATAGCCTTTCTGTAGTGATGCCAATGTGATGCTATAGGCTTTCTGTGGTGGGTTCTAGATAAATGCATTCCAGAGAGGGTGTGGTGTTTGATCTCTTCACTCTCTCCAGATGTTCTGATGATCCTAAAGCTGCTGTCCTGTTTCAGGAACCTGGTTTCTGGATCTTCACCCTGTCCTGAAAACTGCCTGCTTCCTCATCTGTGCTGAAGAGTCCAGCCTAGAAGATCAGCCTGAGCCCTCCTTCATCTGACCTCCTGCCTCTGTGATTCTTTCCCACAATGCAAAGCTTCCACAGCTTTATCCACTTTTTTCTGCTTCACACACCCTCTCTGAATAAATTTGCATACATAATGAGCTCATAGCCAATCAGATGTGCCAATTAAGATGATTTTTTATAAGGCATGTGATGTGAGCTGTGTTCTCGATGACACCAGCAAAGCCATTACTCCTCTAGCCTGACCCACAGTAGGCAGGGCTTCCCGCATGCCAGTATTGGGTTCCTCTCAAACCCACCCACACAGAGTAGAGAAACAGAAAAACTGGCCCTGACCCTAAGGTACACGTCATACTACTGAGATTCACAATGATGGTGACCTTTGGTCAGCTTCTGATTGGATCATGAGGAAATATGCTAATTAAGCTGAGTTAATATCAACGTGAAGCCTGGAGCATCAAGCTAAGATGGACGGGAGAAGCAGTGACCTCTGTTTGACCATTTGGGGGACAGGAGGGTTTACTTTCTGCTGTGCAGCTCAGTTTAACCCCACTGTAATAAAAACTGCAGGAGGGGAGATAAGCTCCTCCCACTCTGCACCCATGTGTTAGTACAGGCTGACCCACATCTGCAGCTGCTCTTCTCTCTCTAGGAGCTTCTAGGTAGTTCAGTGCTGGTGTTCAGGTTCAGGGTAAGTACCGGTGACTCTAGGCTGATTACAGACAGCTGTTCAGACTCTTCTCTGATCAGTTTAACAAGAGAACTTCACTTTCTGTGGTCACTGACAGTCACACTGATGGGCAGCGTTGGTCAGGTGGTCTGGGTGAAACAGTCATTTCCTGAGTCTTTGGTAAAACTCCATTGGCAGGTGTTTCAGTACTAGTCTTCACCTTCATGGTAACCTTTGATCATTTCCCAGCTTACCTGATCTGTAAGGACCCATAAAGCATGAGGAGCATTCAGCATCCAGCCTTCATTCATCCTTCAGTGAAACTGCCCCCTGCACCACAGCGCCACCCCCAGATTGTGAATGGAGTGGCCTTCTTATTTACATTGATAGTGGACGATTAGTTCCACCACTGTGATCGGATTCATGCATCAGTCTAGTTCATCTGATTTCTCACTAAGGCTTGAACACTGAATCACGACTTTAGCTGATGTGATGTTTAATTGTGGTATAAAAATGAAAATATGCATATATTAAGCAGAATGAGGTGGGAACTCAGCAAGAAGCTAGTAAAGTGGGAAACTTGGGAATCAAGGTGAAACACAACTATGCCACTGCTGTCACAGTCAATGATGTTATGTCATATTCATGTTTATTCCATGTTTAATTATTTGACCCCGCAATGAACTGGTGCCTTGTTCAGGGGTATTCCTGCCTTGGGCCCAATAATAAGCTCCAGACCCACTGTGACCCTGATTAGAAAGAAGTGGGAGAAAGATGGACAGATTCATAGTTACACACATGGACAAAATTGTTGGTACTCCTCGATTAATGAAAGAAAAACTACAGTGGTCACAGAAATAACTTAAATCTGACAAAAGTAATAATAAATAAAAATGCTATGAAAATTAACCAATGAAAGCCAGACAATGCTTCAACAGAATTATTTAAAAACTTATGAAACAGGCCTGGACAGAAATTATGGTACCCAGAACAACCTTTTGAGGCAATCACTGCATTCAAATGATTCCTGTAACTGTCAATGAGACTTCTGCACCTCTCAGCAGGTATTTTGGCCCATTCTTCATGAGCAAATCGTTCCAGTTGTCTCAGTTTTGTAGGGTACCTTTTCCAGATGGCATGTTTCAGCTCCTTCCAAAGATGCTCAATAGGATTTAGGTCAGGGCTCATAGAAGGCCACTTCAGAACAGTCCAGGTTTTTCCTCTTAGCCATTCTTGGTTGTTTTTAGCTGTGTGTTTTGGGTCATTATCCTGTTGCAAGACCCATGACCTGCAACTAAGACCAAGCCCCTGATAGTCTTGAGATTTCTTTGTACCCTGCACAGACTCAAGACACCCTGTGCCAGATGCAGCAAAGCAGCCCACGAACATTACAGAGCCTCCTTCATGTTTCACAGTAGGGACAGTGTTCTCTTCTTGATATGCTTCATTTTTAAATGTGTTACTTAATGTAATGTACATGTGTGTTTTAGGCAACATAATCAAGGGCAGAGAAGAAGACAAAAAGAAACAAAAAAATAAAAAAGAAATTTCAGAAGCAAATTCAAGATTTACAGATTCTGTTGAAGAAACAAATCCAAAAATGTTCCTTCCTCTTACCTGATTATTTTCTTCTAAAAAATAAAGATAAATGACTTCTTTTTCCAATGTTTGGTCCATCATTTATCAATTTGTTCAATACATTACATGATGAATAAAATGATAAATTTCTGGTTTGAGTCTTCTTGAAAAGATAAAAATGATGTAGCAGCTTTTAGAAAAATACAACATGCAGGAATATATAGTGTTTGTTTTAGTCATAAATATTAATTATTTGAACATGTAGTCAGCCATTTATTTAAAATAAACACAAATCAAAGGAATTAGTTGACATGTTTTTAAACATTCTTTTAAAATGTTGCATCAGTTTTGGATCTTCAGCTTAGAAACGTAATAATAAATAAATAAATAAATAAATAAATAAAGCTGCCTGAGATTGACCAATACATGTTTTGAATAGTTAAATGTGTGTTATTAGATTCAGAGTTGAAAAAAGATACAAAATTAGGTTTTAAAGAGTTATAACAAGCAAGTGGTACCCATTGGGTGGAATGGTCCATTAATGATTCATGATGGGGAAAACACCAATGACAAATTCACCCAAACGTATTAAAATCTGTTTAGAATTAAGCTCTCCATTTTCCATATTTGGTAAGTGGAGTTGTTTGTGGTTCCACCCACATGAGTGTGTTGGCTGAGACGGATCTGACACTGAACCTCAGTATGAATGAGGTTCACACTCAACAGGCCTGGCTGTATTCAATCAACTCAGTCCCATCATCACTGCAATGTGGTTCATGTGTTGACTGAGTTACTAAAGGGGTGAATCCCCTTTCACAGCACTGTGTGTACATACAGTCCTATACAGTCAATGAAGGAACACTGGCCTGTGGCCTGACTCCACCCCTCCATTATGACATCACTGCAATTGTGACATCACAACGGCCTCTATATATAAGGCATGTTCTCCCTCACTGGCTCAGTTAGGATTCAGCAGATCACGAGACAGTTGATTGCTACAGTCACATCGACGCTGATGTCATTTGGCTCGGTTCTAGAGCCACTTACATTAGAACCTGATAAACGGGTTCTAGAGCTGCTTCCCTCCCACACAGGATAAGGTAAGTACCAATTATTGATTACAGATCACAATTAAAGCACAAAGTTCTCCACAACACTAGAACCAGCGAATTGGAACGTTCTAGATAATGTTAATATTTTAATAGATTAGTTTGTTAGATAGTTTAGATTTGATGGGCTTAATACTTATCACTCACTGTGACGCCTATGGCTGCTTCGCCATCAGCAGCCGGAGCCTGGGTGAGCACAATTGGCCATGCTCTCTTTCACTCTCCGGGCGGATAGATGGCGCTCTCCCCCTCATCACCTACATTGTGATGCTGGTCAGCACAGACGTCTGTTAGCTGATGTATCAGAGCTGGGGATCCAGGGCTTTCCTCCAAGCACTTTGGCTGCCTAGTGATGCTGCATTGGCCACAGTTCAGAAAGAGGCGGTGGCTGACTTCACATGTATCAGAGGAGGCATGTGCTTGCCCGGGAGCATTGCAAGTGATGGGGGGGACTCTTGGTGAGCGGGTGGGTTAGCTCAGTTAAACTAGGGAAAAATTGGTCTCTACATCAATCAGTCACAGCCTCAGTTTTTCCAACTGAAGCTGCAAAAGGTCAAAACTTGAAGTGTTGTTTACCGGTGAGGTTCTGGTGAGGTGTGCAGAATATAAAGCATAAGAGAGTCAGAAACACTCTTAAACCCTCATAATGAACCGTTCACCTACTGAACCCTCTAACGTTCTACTCCACCTTCCATACACAGGGAAACAACATGAAAACCGACGGTCCTCTGAGAAGCTTGGGCTACGAGTTGGTGGGCAGCCTCGGTGAAGGGACTTTCGGCATGGTGGAACTGGCCACGTCAGAAAGACACTCCGAACAGGTGGCCATTAAAATAATGAAGCCCCGAAGAAAAAAATCTAAATTCACTCGTAAATATCTGCCCCTGGAACTCGCCATCCTGAGAAGAGTGAGGCACCCTCACATAGTTCAGGTCCACGAAATCTTTCAGATGCCCAGCGGACAGGCTTACGTCGTGATGGAGGCTGCCACGACGAATCTCTTTCGAAAGGTCTGTGAGCTCTCCTTCATCCCCATGGACCAGGCCAGGACGTGGTTCTCTCAGCTCGTCTGTGCCGTGGTCTACCTGCACCAGCAGAACATCGCTCATCGAGACCTGAAGTGTATGAATGTTCTCCTGACGGCTGACAACCAAGTGAGGCTCACCGACTTTGGTTTTGGGCGATTTTACGAAGGCTTCCCCAAACTGTGTCGGACATACATGTGCACTCCACTTTATGCTGCACCGGAGGTGCTTCTGCGTGTACCACATGATCCCATGAGGTCTGATGTCTGGAGTCTGGGCGTGATCTTCTACCACATGGTCACCGGGAGACTACCCTTCAAAGCCCCCAACAGGAAAAGACTCCCACTCCGCCAGCTCAGACCCCTGGAGTATCCCAGTAATGTGGAGGAGCCCTGTCGCGCCTTCATCTCGTACATGCTGCGCTACAATGCTCTCGTCCGGCCTTCGGCGACTAAGGTGGCCCAGCACCCTTGGCTGCAGACCAGCCAGGAGCCGTAAGTAAACCTCTGTGCTGGAGCTCCAGCATCAAGTTCCAGGTTTATATGTTCCTACAGGAGATTTACCTCTGATTTTCCATTTCAGGTTGCCGCACAGCTCCAGCAGTCTGGAGGTGCAGTCTGGGGTTCAATCCTCGAGCCGGTCTCTGTCTGTGAGAAGCTCTCCCTGTGTCTCTGAGCTACAGAAGAGGAACACCGTAAGTCATAGAGCACACCTCACAACATTACAACAGTTCCTTCAGATTCCCACATAATCAAACAGTGGAAACAGAGTCATTTAGAGTGAGGTTTGGTGGGTTTGGTGGGAAATGCTCCATTCAAGAGGAACCTACCCAGTCAGAACTGTCTACAGTGGTGGTGAATGCAATCAGACGTCTGAACCTCTAAAAGCTCCCTCACAGTCAGGTACGCTGGAATACGCTGCCTGGCGCCTGAGACACCGTTCTATCAGAGAAAATCGCATCTGTGCAGCAGTCATGGCGATGCCTGGTTCCGTTCACCACCACTGTACAGAAATACAAGTGGGGAACTGGTGGGTTCAAGGGTCCCATTGGTTCTTAACAACATTAGCTTTATGTAACGACATTCCAGCTGCCGTTCAGATCATGTTCAGGAATTTCCACCAGAGCGATTTGAAGCCAGACTGTTCAGGATACATCAGTAAAGGTCAGATTTGTGTGTAAATTCTATAACGACCCTTTCCTCTTCACCACAGGATCCAGAAGAGGCCAGTCCGAGCAGAGCAGCGACACACTCCTCCAGCAGTCGCACTCCTCCAGAGACTTCCACAGCTCATCCACCAGCAAGGTAAGATTCAGGATTACAGTTCACCCTGAAGTTTGGTTGTACTGTTCAGTCCAATACAGAGGTGTCAAACATACGGCCTGCGGACCGGAATCGGCCCGATTAAGGCTTAAGTTCACCATTAACCTCATTCCTGCTTCTGTACCATCTCCAGACGTATAGGCAGGTTCCTTGTGGTACCAGTTGAAGTCCAGGACTCACTTCAGCAAACACAGGAAGTGTTTCAGACTTCTTCCTGTTTGAGCAGAGATGTAGACGGGACATCGTCATCTTCTAGCTCTGGAGATGGGCTGGAGTTTGTCACGTGTCGAGAGGTTCAGCCTGAGCCAGAACACGGCAGCAGTGGAGCTTGCCGAAGCGTGGAGGTCATGGGGGAGGAGTGCGGCTGCTTTGGCTGTAGCTCGTTTTGCGCTGCAGCTAAAGCTTGCCTAGTGGCACCAATTGTAAAAGCCTCCTGCTCACTTCGAGAGAGGATGAGGAGGTTTTTCAGAGGTAAGTCTGTGGTGCGTCGCTCCTCTCCTTCCCAGTAGGATGTCCGTCATCCTGCTGCCTCTGCTGAAGCTCCTGCTTGCTCGTGTTCAGAGCAAAGGCGTGACAATGCGACTCCAGAAGTCCTGCTCCCGCAGCCAATAGTGAAGAAGGGACCCAAGAGACAGAGGCTCCTCCAGTTTAAGGTATGGGAGTGGAGTGTTAAGGGACTGGGACAGCCCCAGATCTTTAAACTGCAAAATCACTTCAGATGATTGAGAAATGGTTCAGTTGCTCAGACTTTCTCTTATTGTCCCACAAACAGATCCTGATGATGAAGATGAAGAAGACGACCAAGAAGGGCTCATCCATCGAAGTCGTCTAATGTGGCTTCTGGTAACGACAACATCCCACTTTCTCTCTATCTGATCACTGATTCTACTGCTTTCCCGTTATCTATCAGTCTATCCGGTGTCGACCAGAGGAGGATGGGTTCCTCTTTTGAGTCTTGGTTCCTCTCAAGGTTTCTTCCTCTTAGCATGAGGGAGTTTTTCCTTGCCACTGTCGCCACTGGCTTGCTCAAAAGAGGCTCGGACCCGGATTTCTGTAAAGCTGCTTTGGGACGATACCTGTGGGTGAGATTCTAGAGAGAGTGCAATGCAGTGACTCTGTTGTTCTGCTGGGAGAATTCAGCTCTAATATGGGCAATAACTGGAAAACCTGGAAAGGAAGGATCAGGGGAACGGCCTGTCTGATCTGAACCCGAGCAGTGAGTTGTTATTGGACTTCTGTGCTGGTCATGGTTTGTCCATAACAAACACCATGTTCAGACACAAGGTTGCTCACCTGTACTTGGTACCAGAGCAGCTTGGGCTTGGGTCATTTGATCTGAGGTCATGTGTTTCAGACACTCGGGTAAAGAGAAGTGCCAAGCTGTGACCTGATCTTCATCATCCAGTGGTGAGTTGGATCGGGTGGTGGGGTAAACAGCCACACAGACCTGGTAGGCCCAAACAAGTAGTGAGGGTCTGCTAGGAAAGGCTGCCATCCACAATACGTTCCACTCCCATCTCCAAAAGAGCTTCTCACATGTTCTGGAGGAGGTTGGAAACATGGAATGAGAGTAGACCTGGTTTAAGACCTCCATCGAGGAAGCTGCTGTACATAGTTGTGTCCAGAAGCTTGCTGGTGCCCATTACAGTGGACGCCAAAGAACCTTTTGGTGTCCACCTGCGGTGAGGGAGGCCATCAGGTGGAAGAAAGAGACTTTCTGAGCTCGGTTGGGTACTCCCACTTCTGCTAATGGGTACCAGCAGGCAAAATAGGTAGCAGCTTTGGAAGTGGCAGAAGCAAAATCCAGAGAATGGGAGGAGTTCGGAGAGGCCGTGGAGAATGACTGTCAAGGATTTTCTGGAAAATGCTCCGACAATACAGATGAGGAGTGAGGGACACTGTGGAAACTGTGCTCAGTAAGGGTGGTGAACCTCTGAACTCTGTGGACGTTGTTGAGCACTGGAAGGAAAGTCTGGAGGATCTTCTAATCCCAAGGAAAATGCCTCAGGGTGGTGGTGGTCCCCATTTTCAAGAAAGGGGGCCAGAGAGTGTGTGCAGACTTTAAAGGCTTCACACTTCTCAGCCTCCCTGGGAAAGTTCATGTCAGGGTACCGGAAAGGAGAATCCGTCCGACAGTTAAACCTCAGATGCAGGAGGATCAGTGTGGGTTCTGTTCTGGTCGTGAAAAGGTGGACCAGCTCTGCTGTTTGCAGACATTGCCCTTGTGGCCTCTACGTGTCAGGGGCCTCCACCACACACTTGAAGGGTTTGCAGCTGAGTGTGAAGCGGTCAGTATGAGAATCAGCACCTCCAAGTCTGAGGCCATGGTAGTATCCCGGAAAGGGATGGCGTGCTTCCTCCAGGTAAAGTGCGTAGGCCAAGCCCAGGTGGAGGCGATTTGTTGGCGAGTGGACCACGGCTGTGAGCTGGATCAAGCGGATGGAGAAGATGTATAGTTATGTCCTGAACGTCAGTTTAGCCATTAGAGAAATTTCTGAAATGACACTGTTAAGAAATAAAGCTTTGCTAAGCAGCTTCACCAGCCTGAGACGTTTCATCATTTTACCACAGAAAATATTCAGCATTTCTTTGGGATTTCTGGAAAATTAAGGTTCTAAAGAGAAAGCAGAACTTTTGTGTGCTCAGTTTAAATTCACCACTGCTAACACTAGAACTTTTAAATATATTTGTTTTGGTTAAGGCCACTTCTAACTTTATAACCTACCAACCATAAAGATCGGCCCACTAAAGCAAAGGCATTAGCTAGTTCTGTTGGCATAGGCCTTAATTATGCTAACTGGTAAATGGCGCATTGATAACACAAGCTTGCAGAATTAGCACAGTGAGAACTCATCAAAACCAGAATGCACGACACCAGGGACATGGGAAACATAAAAGTCAGAATGGTGGAGTATGAGGCTCTACATGAACAATTTATTGTGTCTTTACATTTCATCATGAAAAAAGCAGCAATTAAACACAGCCTATACTGAAAAGCCCAGTGTTGTCTGAGCAAACAGAAGCCGGATTATGAAGCTCTGCTGAACTGGATGTGTCTGGGATTTGTGAGACTACCAGGTAAGATGTTCGCCTAAAAGTGCAGTCAGTTAAGAATCTCATTAGAACCTCACCTCGCTTCACCGGAGCTGAAGAACCGATTCATTTCTCTGGGTAAGGATGTTCTGCTGTATGTTTGTCCTCCACAAAATGCAGACAGGCATTTGGGTGGATGTTCTAGATTAAGTTCCTTTAACCACAGAGGCAGGTTTAACTCAGGCTAAGACAGGCTAACTCCAGCTAGCAGGTTTAATTTAGGCTAGTAATAGCTAATAGTGTAATAGTTAGTAGTGAAGCAGAGTGCATGCTGACTATCTGAGGGTTGTTAGCAGGGTCGTTAGCAGTTCAGAAGATAGCATTATCTGCTACACAAGTAAATGTGTTTGTAGGTTTGTAAAACTGCAGCGCTATCATTAGCGTCCTGCTTCGCAACTGCAGTGCTAACGCTACACACTGAAAGGTTCTCCATTTACTCTGAGTTTAATGTTCTGTTCTGCAGGTTGACCTCCTGACTTCTTGATGTGTTGTCTGACGTCCCAGACATGACCAGGACACCAGCTGACCAGCTTCTAGGTGAGTAAAGTAAACTGAGATAGAATCAAACAGCAGGACAGGAGCTAAACCACTTAGCAACACCATAGCGATACCGTAGTAACCACCTACCACTACCCTCCAAACATCCACCTAAAGTCCAACAGAAACCATCCAGAAAAAGCAGGAGCAGATCTTCAGGTATCAGGATGTTAAATTTGTATGTTTTGCTCCAATCTTGTGCTCAGGTCAGAGGAGAGTCCACTCCTCCACCCACTGAGAGACACCAGCTCGAGGGACGAGGAGGCTCCCAGCAGGAAGGGCTCCCCCAAAGAGAGCAGAGACACAGAGAACTGACAGCTCACCAGCACTGAAACTATAACACACACTCCAACACACACCGTAACACTCTATACAACACAGCTGACCCTGACACACACCTACGACCCCACCCTGACATAGGCATACGACCCTGACATCTAAGGAGAAGTTCAGGAAGCTCTCAGATTTGGCACAGAATCTTCTGCCCAACACTGACAGTTGATGGACTGGCATGAAGACTGTTCATGTAATCCAGCACAACATGAAAACACCACCTGTAGATATGATACAGTGACCACCCTACAGCATCCCAGAGGCCACGCTACAGCTAAAAACAGCCTCAGGCACTCAAATAGGATTGGTAAGAAGGCTCACAGCACACAGTATAAACCACTTTGATTGGTTCGAGGATAATTCAGTGAATGATTGAGCTGCTGTTCTTTAACCAAACCCCTTTCCCTTAAAAATTACCAGATAAATAGTTTTATTTGGGTCTTAATGGAAAACTTAAACTGTCCCGTTTTCCTATCCCAGATTCCCGTTGCCATACATTCCTTCCTGCAGCAGATGGAGCTCAACTCAACTCAAGCACCCAAGCTCAGAAATGATAGAGTGTGAGAGAGCGCGAGAGAGATGGACACTTACCTTCTGCACAATCCTTTTGGCTCGTGCTGAGTCATACAGCTCAAGCAGGCTCTCCTCGGGCCTCTGTCTCCTCCACCGGCCGCACCTACACCCATCCTGGTAGAAACCCACATTATTCTGGTCAGGAGATGAAGAACCAGCTCAACAGCCATTAGGAACATGACAAATGAACTATAATGCAAATTTGGCGATGACATCATTTAGCTACTTGTAGGACAGCCAATGACTTATAATTCTAAATCGAATTTGCAATTGTGGTATAAAAATGAGATCATGTACATATATGCCTCGTTGTTCCATTGAACTCCTCTCATTAAGATTCCCAAGCTGTTAAACCTTGGATATTTTCGTTTTAAACCATTGTAAACTGCAGTGGATCAGTAAATGAAGTTGTATTTACTAGTGGGACACTTGGAATTCTAAATGTGATGTGTAATTGTTTAATAATCAAAATAATAAATGAAAACAATCACACCTTTCATACGCTGTTTCAGCTCCATTGTGTCATGGTACGTTGCTTGGCAGTTCAATAAAAGGAAATAAACAACTTGTAAGAATTGTAAATTACACTCGATCAGCCAGTAAGGTCGTATTTACAGATGGAAAACTCGCAAATCAAGATGAAACATGGGTTTAGGAGGTGTGACTTTGCCTTGTTCTGTGGAGCTCCTCTCTATAACATTCCTAAGCTGTTAAACCTTGGACATTTCGTTTTTAAACACTGTAAACTGCATTGATCAGTAAATGAGGTCGTATTTACTAATGGGAAACTTGGAATTATAAATGTGATGTGTAATAGTGGTATAAAAATGAGAAAATATACGTATTTCACGCAGAATAAGAGGTGAACTCAGAGAGGAGGTAGCAAATAATCAAATATTCAAGAGGGAGCTGGCGGAGAAGGACAAGATGTAAAAAAACAAGCTAAAACTGAACTATTTGGTAGTAACAGTTTTACTTTTCGTCGAAGTCACATTCGAATAATATTAAAAATGATTTTCATAATAATAGTTAAGACAACACACTCACCTTTCACAAGCTGGTTCCGCGCCGATGGGTGATGATACGTTGCTAGAATGTTTAAAAGGGGAAAGGGACTATGTTTAAGACCTGTAAATTGCATTCGATCAGCCAGTTAGGACCAAGTCACAAGTGGGAAATTTAGGAAAACTCAGCGAGAAGATAGTAATGTATAACAGAATAAGCAGGGAGCTGGAGGAGTAGCACAAGATGTAAATAAAAAAGAATCAAATCGAGGTGTTAGAGTAGAGACAGTTTCACCTCTGTTCAAAAACACATTTTAATTATTATTTAAAAAATCATAATAAAAACACTCACCCAATCACACTTTTCATACGCTGCTCCGTCTCCATTGGGTCATGGTACGTTGCTTGACAGTTCAATAAAAGGAAATATACCATTTTACAGAATTTTAAAGTACACTCGATCCACCAGTAAGGTATTTACAGGTGGAAAACTCGCAAATCAAGATGAAACATGGGTTTAGGAGGTGTGACTTTGAGATGTTCCGCGGAGCTCCTCTCCTTAATATTCCTAAGCTGTTTAAACTGGAACATTTTCGTTTTAAACCATTGTAAACTGCATTCGATCAGTAAATGAGTTCGTATTTACTAGTTGGAAACTTTAAATTATAAATGTGATGTGTAATTGTGGTATAAAAATGAGAAAATATACGTATATCACGCAGAATAAGAGGTGAATTCAGAGAGGAGATAACAAAGAATAAAAGAGAAGAGGGAGCTGGCGGAGAAGCACAAGATGTAAACGAAAAAAACAGCTGAAACTGAGCTATTGGAGTAGTAACACTTTTACTTGTGGTCGAAAACACATTCTAATAATATTAAAAATAATAATCATAATAATAATTAACACAACAAACTCACCTTTCACACGCTGGTTCCGCACCGATGGGTGATGGTACGTAGCTAGAATGTTTAAAAGGGCAAATAGAATATGTTTAAGACCTGTAAATTGCATTGATCAGCCAGTTAGGACCAAGTCACAAGTGGGAAACTTGCGAGAACTCAGCGGGAAGGTAGTAATTAATAGAAGAATAAACAGTGAGCTGGAGGAGTAGCACAATATGTAAAGAAAAAAAATCAAATCGAGGTCTTGGAGTAAAGACAGTTTAACCTCTGTTCAAAAACACACTTTAATTATTATTAAAAAAATCATAATAAAAAAACCTAACCCAATCACACTTTTCATACACTGCTCTGTCTCCATTGGGTCATGGTACGTTGCTTGACAGTTCAATAAAAGGAAATATACCATTTGTAAGAATTTTAAATTACACTCGATCAACCAATAAGGTCGTATTTACACGTGGAAAACTCGCAAATCAAGATGAAACATGGGTTAAGGAGGTGTGTCTTTGAGATGTTCCGCGGAGCTCCTCTCCTTAACATTCCTAAGCTGTTTAAACTGGAACATTTTCGTTTTAAACCATTGTAAACTGCATTCGATCAGTAAATGAGTTCGTATTTACTAGTTGGAAACTTATAATTCCAAATCTAAGGTGTAATTGTGTTTTAAAAATGAGAGCATATACATATTTCACTCGTCGTTCCGCTGAGCTCCTCTCATTAAGATTCCTAAGCTGTTCAACTTTGGACATTTCGTTTTTAAACACTGTAAACTGCATTCGATCATCGAGTGAGGTCATATTTACTAGTGGGAAACTTGGAATTCTAAATGTGATGTGTAATTGTGGTATAAAAATGAGAATATTTACATGTATCAAGCAGAATGAGCGGTGAACTCAGAAGAGGTAGCAAAGAATAAAACATATAAGAGGGAGATGGCGAATAAGGACAAGACGTAGAAAAACAGCTAAAACTGAACTATTGGAGTAGTAACAGTTTGAGTTGTGGTCAAAATATTATTAAAAATAATAATCATAATAATAGTTAACACAACAAAACTCACCTTTCACACGCTGGTTCCGCACCGATGGGTGATGGTACGTTGCTAGATAGTTTAAAAAGGGGAAATAGAATATGTTTAAGAATTGTAAGTTACATTGATCAGCCAGATAGGACCAAGTCACAAGTGGGAAACTTGCCAGAACTCAGCGGGAAGGTAGTAATTGGTAAAAGAATAAACAGTGAGCTGGAGGAGAAGCACAAGATCTGAAGAAAAAAAGTCAAATCGAGGTCTTTTGGTAGAGACAGTTTCACCTCAGCGTACTTTTCATACACTGCTCCGTCTCCATTGTGTCATGGTACGTTGCTTGGCAGTTCAATAAAAGGAAATATACCATTTTACAGAATTTTAAAGTACACTCGATCCACCAGTAAGGTCGTATTTACACGTGGAAAACTCGCAAATCAAGATGAAACATGGGTTAAGGAGGTGTGACTTTGCGATGTTCTGCGGAGCTCCTCTCCTTAACATTCCTAAGCTGTTTAAACTGGAACATTTTCGTTTTAAACCATCGTAAACTGCATTCGATCAGTAAATGAGTTCGTATTTACTAGTTGGAAACTTATAATTCTAAGTCTGATATGTAATAGTGGTATAAAAATGAAAGCATATACATATGTCCCTCCTTGTTCCGCTGAGCTCCTCTCATTAAGATTCCTAAGCTGTTAAACCTTGTAAATTTCGTTTTAAAACGCTGTAAACTGCATTCGATCATCGAGTGAGGTCGTATTTACTAGTGGGAAACTTGGAATTCTAAATGTGATGTGTAATTGTGGTATAAAAATGAGAAAATATACGTATATCACGCAGAATAAGAGGTGAACTCAGAGAGGAGGTAGCAAATAATCAAATATTCAAGAGGGAGCTGGCGGAGAAGGACAAGATGTAAAAAAAAACAAGCTAAAACTGAACTATTTGGTAGTAACAGTTTTACTTTTCGTCCAAGTCACATTCGAATAATATTAAAAATGATTTTCATAATAATAGTTAAGACAACACACTCACCTTTCACACGCTGGTTCCGCGCCGATGGGTGATGATACGTTGCTAGAATGTTTAAAAGGGGAAAGGGACTATGTTTAAGACCTGTAAATTGCATTCGATCAACCAGTTAGGACCAAGTCACAAGTGGGAAACTTAATAAAACTTATTGAGAAGATAGTAATGTATAAAAGAATAAGCAGGGAGCTGGAGGAGTACCACAAGATGTAAATAAAAAGAATCGAGGTGTTAGAGTAGAGACAGTTTCACCTATGTTCAAAAACACATTTTAATTATTATTAAAAACATAAATAAAAACACTCACCCAATCACACGTTTCATACGCTGTTTCCGCTCTATCGGGTCATGGTATGTTGCTTGACAGTTCAATAAAAGGAAATATACCATTTGTAAGAATTTTAAATTACACTCGATCAACCACTAAGGTCGTATTTACAGGTGGAAAACTCGCAAATCAAGATGAAACATGGGTTTGGGAGGTGTGCCTTTGAGATGTTACGCGGAGCTCCTGTCCTAAATATTCCTAAGCTGTTTAAACTGGAACATTTTCGTTTTAAACCATTGTAAACTGCATTCCATGAGTAAATGAGGTCGTATTTACTAGTTGGAAACTTTAAATTATAAATGTGATGTGTAATTGTGGTATAAAAATGAGAAAATATACGTATATCACGCAGAATAAGAGGTGAACTCAGAGAGGAGATAGCAAAGAATAAAACAGAAGAGGGAGCTGGCGGAGAAGCACAAGATGTAAAAGAAAAAAACAGCTGAAACTGAGCTATTGGAGTAGTAACAGTTTTACTTGTGGTCGAAATCACATTCTAATAATATTAAAAATAATAATCATAATAATAATTAACACAACAAACTCACCTTTCACACGCTGGTTCCGCACCGATGGGTGATGGTACGTTGCTAGAGTGTTTAAAAGGGCAAATAGAATATGTTTAAGACCTGTAAATTGCATTGATCAGCCAGTTAGGACCAAGTCACAAGTGGGAAACTTGCGAGAACTCAGCGGGAAGGTAGTAATTAATAAAAGAATAAACAGTGAGCTGGAAGAGTAGCACAATATGTAAAGAAAAAAAATCAAATCGAGGTCTTGGAGTAAAGACAGTTTAACCTCTGTTCAAAAACACACTTTAATTATTATTAAAAAAAATCATAATAAAAACACTCACCCAATCACACTTTTCATACGCTGCTCCGTCTCCATTGGGTCATGGTACGTTGCTTGGCAGTTCAATAAAAGGAAATATACCATTTGTAAGAATTTTAAATTACACTCGATCAACCAGTAAGGTCGTATTTACAGGTGGAAAACTCGCAAATCAAGATGAAACATGGGTTTAGGAGGTGTGTCTTTGAGATGTTCCGCGGAGCTCCTCTCCTTAATATTCCTAAGCTGTTTAAACTGGAGCATTTTCGTTTTAAACCATTGTAAACTGCATTCGATCAGTAAATGAGTTCGTATTTACTAGTTGGAAACTTATAATTCCAAATCTGAGGAGTAATTGTGTTATAAAAATGAGAGCATATACATATTTCACTCGTTGTTCCGCTGAGCTCCTCTTATTAAGATTCCTAAGCTGTTCAACTTTGGACATTTCGTTTTTAAACACTGTAAACTGCATTCGATCATCGAGTGAGGTCATATTTACTAGTGGGAAACTTGGAATTCTAAATGTGATGTGTAATTGTGGTATAAAAATGAGAATATTTACATGTATCAAGCTGAATGAGCGGTGAACTCAGAAGAGGTAGCAAAGAATAAAACATATAAGAGGGAGATGGCGAATAAGGACAAGACGTAGAAAAACAGCTAAAACTGAACAATTGGAGTAGTAACAGTTTGAGTTGTGGTCAAAATATTATTAAAAATAATAATCATAATAATAGTTAACACAACAAAACTCACCTTTCACACGCTGGTTCCGCACCGATGGGTGATGGTACGTTGCTATATAGTTTAAAAAGGGGAAATAGAATATGTTTAAGAATTGTAAATTACATTGATCAGCCAGATAGGACCAAGTCACAAGTGGGAAACTTAGGAAAACTCAGCGAGAAGATAGTAATGTATAAAAGAATAAGCAGGGAGCTGGAGGAGTAGCACAAGATGTAAATAAAAAAGAATCAAATCGAGGTGTTAGAGTAGAGATAGTTTCACCTCTGTTCAAAAACACATTTTAATTATTATTTAAAAAAATCATAATAAAAACACTCACCCAATCACACTTTTCATACGCTGCTCCGTCTCCATTGGGTCATGGTACGTTGCTTGGCAGTTCAATAAAAGGAAATATACCATTTGTAAGAATTTTAAATTACACTCGATCAACCAGTAAGGTCGTATTTACAGGTGGAAAACTCGCAAATCAAGATGAAACATGGGTTTGGGAGGTGTGTCTTTGAGATGTTCCGCGGAGCTCCTCTCCTTAATATTCCTAAGCTGTTTAAACTGGAACATTTTCGTTTTAAACCACTGTAAACTGCATTCGATCAGTAAATGAGTTCGTATTTACTAGTTGGAAACTTTAAATTATAAATGTGATGTGTAATTGTGGTATAAAAATGAGAAAATATACGTATATCACGCAGAATAAGAGGTGAATTCAGAGAGGAGATAACAAAGAATAAAAGAGAAGAGGGAGCTGGCGGAGAAGCACAAGATGTAAACGAAAAAAACAGCTGAAACTGAGCTATTGGAGTAGTAACAGTTTTACTTGTGGTCGAAAACACATTCTAATAATATTAAAAATAATAATCATAATAATAATTAACACAACAAACTCACCTTTCACACGCTGGTTCCGCACCGATGGGTGATGGTACGTTGCTAGAATGTTTTAAAGGGCAAATAGAATATGTTTAAGACCTGTAAATTGCATTGATCAGCCAGTTAGGACCAAGTCACAAGTGGGAAACTTGCGAGAACTCAGCGGGAAGGTAGTAATTAACAGAAGAATAAACAGTGAGCTGGAGGAGTAGCACAATATGTAAAGAAAAAAAAATCAAATCGAGGTCTTGGAGTAAAGACAGTTTAACCTCTGTTCAAAAACACACTTTAATTATTATTTAAAAAATCATAATAAAAAAACCTAACCCAATCACACTTTTCATACACTGCTCTGTCTCCATTGGGTCATGGTACGTTGCTTGACAGTTCAATAAAAGGAAATATACCATTTGTAAGAATTTTAAATTACACTCGATCAACCAATAAGGTCGTATTTACACGTGGAAAACTCGCAAATCAAGATGAAACATGGGTTAAGGAGGTGTGTCTTTGAGATGTTCCGCGGAGCTCCTCTCCTTAACATTCCTAAGCTGTTTAAACTGGAGCATTTTCGTTTTAAACCATTGTAAACTGCATTCGATCAGTAAATGAGGTCGTATTTACTAGTGGGAAACTTGGAATTCTAAATGTGATGTGTAATTGTGGTATAAAAATGAGAAAATATACGTATTTCACGCAGAATAAGAGGTGAACTCAGAGAGGAGGTAGCAAATAATCAAATATACAAGAGGGAGCTGGCGGAGAAGGACAAGATGTAAAAAAAATAGGCTAAAACTGAACTATTTGGTAGTAACAGTTTTACTTTTCGTCGAAGTCACATTCGAATAATATTAAAAATGATTTTCATAATAATAGTTAAGACAACACACTCACCTTTCACAAGCTGGTTCCGCGCCCATGGGTGATGATACGTTGCTAGAATGTTTAAAAGGGGAAAGAGACTATGTTTAAGACCTGTAAATTGCATTCGATCAGCCAGTTAGGACCAAGTCACAAGTGGGAAACTTAGGAAAACTCAGCGAGAAGATAGTAATGTGTAACAGAATAAGCAGGGAGCTGGAGGAGTAGCACAAGATGTAAATAAAACGAATCGAGGTGTTAGAGTAGAGACAGTTTCACCTATGTTCAAAAACACATTTTAATTTTTATTAAAAACATAAATAAAAACACTCACCCAATCACACGTTTCATACGCTGTTTCCGCTCTATCGGGTCATGGTATGTTGCTTGACAGTTCAATAAAAGGAAATATACCATTTGTAAGAATTTTAAATTACACTCGATCAACCACTAAGGTCGTATTTACAGGTGGAAAACTCGCAAATCAAGATGAAACATGGGTTTAGGAGGTGTGTCTTTGAGATGTTCTGCGGAGCTCCTCTCCTTAACATTCCTAAGCTGTTTAAACTGGAGCATTTTCGTTTTAAATCATTGTAAACTGCATTCGATCAGTAAATGAGGTCGTATTTACTAGTTGGAAACTTATAATTTCAAATCTGAGGTGTAATTGTGGTATAAAAATGAGAGCATATACATATTTCACTCGTTGTTCCGCTAAGCTCCTCTCATTAAGATTCCTAAGCTGTTCAACTTTGGACATTTCATTTTTAAACACTGTAAATTGCATTCGATCTTCGAGTGAGGTCATATTTACTAGTGGGAAACTTGGAATTCTAAATGTGATGTGTAATTGTGGTATAAAAATGAGAATATTTACATGTATTGTGAATTTCCCCACTGCGGGACTAATAAAGGATTATCTTATCTTATCTTATCTTATGTATCAAGCAGAATGAGCGGTGAACTCAGAAGAGGTAGCAAAGAATAAAACATATAAGAGGGAGATGGCGAATAAGGACAAGACGTAGAAAAACAGCTAAAACTGAACTATTGGAGTAGTAACAGTTTGAGTTGTGGTCAAAATATTATTAAAAATAATAATCATAATAATAGTTAACACAACAAAACTCACTTTCACACGCTGGTTCCGCACCGATGGGTGATGGTACGTTGCTAGATAGTTTAAAAAAGGGGAAATAGAATATGTTTAAGAATTGTAAATTACATTGATCAGCCAGATAGGACCAAGTCACAAGTGGGAAACTTGCCAGAACTCAGCGGGAAGGTAGTAATTGGTAAAAGAATAAACAGTGAGCTGGAGGAGAAGCACAAGATCTAAAGAAAAAAAGTCAAATCGAGGTCTTTTGGTAGAGACAGTTTCACCTCAGCGTACTTTTCATACGCTGCTCCGTCTCCATTGTGTCATGGTACGTTGCTTGGCAGTTCAATAAAAGGAAATATACCATTTTACAGAATTTTAAAGTACACTCGATCCACCAGTAAGGTATTTACAGGTGGAAAACTCGCAAATCAAGATGAAACATGGGTTAAGGAGGTGTGTCTTTGAGATGTTCCGCGGAGCTCCTCTCCGTAACATTCCTAAGCTGTTTAAACTGGAACATTTTCGTTTTAAACCATTGTAAACTGCATTCGATCAGTAAATGAGGTCGTATTTACTAGTGGGAAACTTGGAATTCTAAATGTGATGTGTAATTGTGGTATAAAAATGAGAAAATATACGTTTATCACGCAGAATAAGAGGTGAACTCAGAGAGGAGATAGCAAATAATAAAATATACAAGAGGGAGCTGGCGGAGAAGGACAAGATGTAAAAGAAAAACAAGCTAAAACTGAACTATTTGGTAGTAACAGTTTCACTTGTCGTCGAAGTCACATTCGAATAATATTAAAAATGATTTTCATAATAATAATTAACACAACACACTCACCTTTCACACGCTGGTTCCGCGCCGATGAGTCATGGTACGTTGCTAGAATGTTTAAAAGGGGAAAGAGACTATGTTTAAGAATTGTAAATTACATTGATCAGCCAGTTAGGACCAAGTCACAAGTGGGAAACTTATTAAAACTTAGCGAGAAGATAGTAATGTATAAAAGAATAAACAGGGAGCTGGAGGAGAAGAACAAGATGTAAATAAAAAAGAATCAAATCGAGGTGTTAGAGTAGAGACAGTTTCACCTCTGTTCAAAAACACATTTTAATTATTATAAAAAAAATAAATAAAAACACTCACCCAATTACACCTTTCATACGCTGCTCTGTCTCCATTGGGTCATGGTACGTTGCTTGGCAGTTCAATAAAAGGAAATCTACCATTTGTAAGAATTTTAAATTACAATCGATCCACCAGTAAGGTCGTATTTACACGTGGTAAAACTCGCAAATCAAGATGAAACATGGGTTTAGGAGGTGTGACTTTGAGATGTTCCGCGGAGCTCCTCTCCTTAACATCCCTAAGCTGTTTAAACTGGAACATTTTCGTTTTAAACCATTGTAAACTGCATTCGATCAGTAAATGAGGTCGTATTTACTAGTTGGAAACTTATAATTCCAAATCTAAGGTGTAATTGTGGTATAAAAATGAGAGCATATACATATTTCACTCGTTGTTCCGCTGAGCTCCTCTCATTAACATTCCTAAGCTGTTCAACTTTGGACATTTCGTTTTTTAACACAGTAAACTGCATTAGATCATTGAGTGAGGTCATATTTACTAGTGGGAAACTTGGAATTCTAAATGTGATGTGTAATTGTTTAATAATCATAATAATAACTGAAAACAACCACACCTTTCATACGCTGCTCTGTCTCCATTGGGTCATGGTACGTTGCTTGGCAGTTCAATAAAAGGAAATATACCATTTGTAAGAATTTTAAATTACACTGGATCAACCAGTAAGGTCGTATTTACAGGTGGAAAACTCGCAAATCAAGATGAAACATGGGTTTAGGAGGTGTGTCTTTGAGATGTTCTGCCGAGCTCCTCTCCTTAACATTCCTAAGCTGTTTAAACTGGAGCATTTTCGTTTTAAACCATTGTAAACTGCATTCGATCAGTAAATGAGGTCGTATTTACTAGTTGGAAACTTATTATTCCAAATCTGAGGTGTAACTGTGGTATAAAAATGAGAGCATATACATATTTCACTTGTTGTTCCGCTGAGTACAGCCCTCTGCTGTACTCGCTGTACACCTCAGACTGCAAAGCCACTTCCAGCTCCACCAACATCATTAAGTTTGCTGACGACACAGTTGTGGTGGGCCTGATCTCAGGAAATAAGGAGAAGGCCTACCTGGAAGAGATTAGAACCCTGGAGAACTGGTGCCAGGATAATAATCTCCAGCTAAATGCCAGCAAAACGAAGGAGCTGATTGTGGACTTTAGCAGGAAACAGCAGAGGAGCTATCAGCCTGTCCACATCAGTGGAACGGCGGTGGAAAGGGTAGAAAGCTTCAAATACCTTGGAGTGACCATCTCTCAGGACTTGTCATGGAGTTGCCACATCAACACCACAACGAAGAAGGCTCGTCAGCGCCTATACCACCTGAGACGACTGAGGGACTTCAGACTGCCCTCCAAGGTACTACGATCCTTCTACTCCTGCACCATCGAGAGCATCCTCACAGGGAACATCACAGTCTGGTTTGGGAACAGCAAAAAGCAGGACAGGACAGGCAAGCGCTACGACGAGTGAGACGTTCAGCAGAGCGAATCACTAGGATGGAGTTTCCTGACCTTTCGTTTTTAAACACTGTAAACTGCATTAGATAATCGAGTGAGGTCATATTTACTAATGGGAAACTTGGAATTCTAAATGTGATGTGTAATTGTGGTATAAAAATGAGAATATTTACATGTATCAAGCAGAATCAGCGGTGAACTCAGAAGAGGTAGCAAAGAATAAAACACACAAGAGGGAGATGGCGAATAAGGACAAGACGTAGAAAAACAGCTAAACTGAACTATTGGAGTAGTAACAGTTTGAGTTGTGGTCAAAATATTATTAAAAATAATAATCATAATAATAGTTAACACAACAAAACTCACCTTTCACACGCTGGTTCCGCACCGATGGGTGATGGTACGTTGCTAGATAGTTTAAAAAGGGGAAATAGAATATGTTTAAGAATTGTAAATTACATTTATCAGCCAGATAGGACCAAGTCACAAGTGGGAAACTTGCCAGAACTCAGCAGGAAGGTAGTAATTAATAAAAGAATGAACAGTGAGCTGGAGGAGAAGCACAAGATCTAAAGAAAAAAAATCAAATCGAGGTGTTAGAGTAGAGACAGTTTAACCTCTGTTCAAAAACACACTTTAATTATTATTTAAAAAAATCATAATAAAAAACCTCACCCAATCACACGTTTCATACACTGCTCCGTCTCCATTGTGTCATGGTACGTTGCTTGGCAGTTCAATAAAAGGAAAAATACCATTTGTAAGAATTTTAAATTACACTCGATCCACCAGTAAGGTCGTATTTACAGGTGGAAAACTCACAAATCAAGATGAAACATGGGTTTAGGAGGTGTGTCTTTGAGATGTTCTGCGGAGTTCCTCTCCTTAACATTCCTAAGCTGTTTAAACTGGAACATTTTCGTTTTAAACCATTGTAAACTGTATTCGATCAGTAAATGAGGTCATATTTACTAGTTGGAAACTTGGAATTCTAAGTCTGATATGTAATTGTGGTATAAAAATGAGAGCATATACATATTTCACTCGTTGTTCCGCTAAGCTCCTCTCATTAAGATTCCTAAGCTGTTCAACTTTGGACATTTCATTTTTAAACACTGTAAATTGCATTTGGTCATCGAGTGAGGTCATATTTACTCACTCGGGAAACTTGGAATTCTAAATGTGATGTGTAATTGTTTAATAATCATAATAATAACTGAAAACAACCACACCTTTCAAACGCTGCTCTGTCTCCATTGGGTCTTGGTACGTTGCTTGGCAGTTCTACGAAAGAAAATATACCATTTGTAAGCATTTTAAATTACACTCGATCATTCAGTAAGGTCCTATTAACACGTGGAAAACTCGGAAATCAAGATGAAACACGGGTTTACGAGGTTTGTCTTTGCCTTGTTCTGTGGAGCTCCTCTCTGTAACATTCCTAAGCTGTTAAACCTTGGACATTTCGTTTTTAAACACTGTAAACTGCATTCGATCAGTAAATGAGGTCGTATTTACTAATGGGAAACGTGGAATTCTAAGTCTGATATGTAATTGTGGTATAAAAATAAGAGCATATACATATTTCCCTCCTTGTTCCGCTGAGCTCCTCTCATTAACATTCCTAAGCTGTTCAACTTTGGATATTTCATTTTTAAACACTGTAAACTGCATTCGATAATCGAGTGAGGTCATATTTACTAGTGGGAAACTTGGAATTCTAAATGTGATGTGTAATTGTTGTATAAAAATGAGAATATTTGCATGTATCAAGCAGAATGAGCGGTGAACTCAGAAGAGGTAGCAAAGAATAAAACACATGAGAGGGAGATGGAGTACTGAACTATTGGAGTAGAAACAGTTTGACTTGTGGTCAAAATCACATTCTAATGTTATTAAAAATAATAATCATAATAATAGTTAACACAACTAACTCACCTTTCACACGCTGGTTCCGCACCGATGGGTCATGGTAGGTTGCTAGAATGTTTAAAAAGGGGAAATAGAATATGTTTAAGAATTGTAAATTACATTCAATCAGCCACATAGGTACAAGTTACAAATGGGAAACTTTGGATTAAAGATAAAATACGGATTCCAGATCAAATAAAAACAGATGTAATGCGTAATTGTGGTATAAATATATACACACACACATACACACACACACACACACACATACACACACACACTCACACACACACTACAATCTAAATACAGACATGTCATTTCTCTGAATATTATTATTAGAATGTGTTTTCAACTACAAGTAAAACTCCAACAGCTCACTTTTGGGTGTTTAATTTACACCATGTCCTTCTCCTCCTGTTTTTTGCTAGGTGGTTGCTATGGTGTTGCTACTGTATTTGGCCACTATCACATTATCACAGGTGTTTGCTAGAGTGTTGATATGCAGTTGCTACAGTATCCCAAGCAGTTACTATGGTTCTACATATCACTATAAAATCCAAAAGAACCACTTCAATGATGGAAGGTCTTTTGTATATAAGTCTTCTTTACAGCACCGGAAAGGGTTCTACTACTGTTGCCAACCCACTGTTCAGTTCTCATGATATTACCCATAAGAACATCTGGGCAGATATTGATGTATTTTCTTGTAACTGCAGGAGAGGACCTGAAAATGTGAAGGGTGGGGGGAGGTGTATGGGTGGGGTAACTGGTGATGAATGTTGGGGATGAAATGGATCAACATCAGGAGAAAGTGGGTATTGTGGGAATATGCAGGAGCCTTTAAAGACCAATTGAAGAAGATCTGCAACAATCTGAGCCTTTAGACTCCAGAGGGCTAATATAAAGGAACTAAGGGGCAACACATGCACCACAAAGTCCAGCTTCAGTCACAGTGAAACCACATTGCACTGTGTCCTGTTTACTCTGTTTACTCTGTTTAATTACACACATTTCAGATTAGTGAAACTGTCCATAATTTTAAATGTAGTAAATGTAAAATGTATCTAAGGACAAATCTGAAGACCCATATTTCTTCCAGAATTGCAGAAGTTATTAAAATCTAATATAATATGATGTTTCTATAATAATATGTAATACAGTAATCTTTAAGCTTTTGGAAGTAGGGAAGTTATAGTGTATTTAGAACGAAACACTGGTTTTATGACCCTGGTTTTCCTCAAGGTTACCAGGTCATACTGGTGAAGGACGCTGTCCTTCCTTATGATCAATAAAAGCTGAAAATGAAGCAGAAAGGTTCAGAGTACAAACTAAAGTCCATCCAAAGTGGAATTCCGAGCCCTCGTTCCTGAAATCATCAGCGGGACAAACTACTGAGAACTGATCCTGACTCCCGTTATCTGTTCAAAGCAAACAGATGAGGTACTGAACCAACAGGTGTCCAAGAATTCCCTACACTAAAGCCAGGAAAGCCACTCATGGGGCAACAGGGAGTGTCAGGGAAGGCAGCATTCCGTGTCCATAGCGACCCATCCGCTGTGACGTCACAGTGGATCAGAACTCAGAGTGTGTGAGGTCACAGTGCGAGAGGGGCGTGGAGGTTCCGTCCACTGGGCTCTTTCCCTCATCCTGTGTTCAGACATCGGAGAGGACAGCTGCACCAATGAGCTGCCTGCAGTCCTTGTGCTGCTGCAACTGCAGCGGCGAGTTGGACGACTTGGACACAGAGAGGCCGCGGAGGGAGGAGAAAGCGGCGGAGAAAAGAGCGGGAAAAAAGAAAAAGACAGAATGGTGGAGGAGATGGAGGAAACGCTGGAGGGTTGAGCAACAGGGACTCTCCATCAGCACATCTGCAGGGACGGTGGAGTACGTGGAGACTCCACTTGGAGATGTGACCAGTACCAGGCAGATGGTGGACGACCTCGCCAGTCACACTGATGAGGCACTCAGCACCAGCAGCCAGTCACTGAGTGAGTACATGAGTGTCAGTGATGGAGCTTCATTCATATGCTTTCCTGTTTTACCCTCAACACATCTTCAACATCCTAAGTGACAGGAAGCAACCCCTCCATGCTCCGCCCACAAAAGCATTTGTTGCTAGGTTGGACAGGGCTCCTGATATGTGGTCAGTGGGGTGAAATTGTTTTTGCTAGGTGGTTGCTATGGTGTTGCTACTGTGTTTGGCCACTATCACATTATCACAGGTGGTTGCTACAGTGTTGATAAGCAGATGCTACACTATGGTTGTACATATCACTATAAAATCCAAAAGAACCACTTCAATGATGGAAGGTCTTTTGTATATAAGTCTTCTATACAGCACCTGAAAGGGTTCTACTACTGTTGCCAACCCACTGTTCAGTTCTCATGATATTACCCATAAGAACATCTGGGCTTTATTTTTTTTACTGGGATTTATTTACTTGTAACTGCAGGAGAGGACCTGAAAGTGGACGACGCTCCAGCAGAGGACGACAGGGCTGTTGAGCATCCTCCTGAGAATGACAGGGTCTCACTGGACGCAACAATGACACCAGCTGACCAGATTCCAGGTGAGTAAACTTAGATAGAATCAAAACCTAATAAGAACATCTGGGCAGATGTTGATGTATTTTCTTGTAACTGCAGGAGAGCACCTGAAGGTGGAGGACGCTCCAGTCATGTCCAACAGGGCTGTTGAGCATCCTCCAGAGGATGGTACAGTCTCACTGGAAGTGATAAGGACAGCAGGTGACCAGATTCCAGGTAAGTAAACTGAGACATAATCAATCAATCAAACAAAAAAGACCCATGAGAACATCTGGACAGATGTTGATTCATCATCTTGTCTCTGCAGGAGAGGACCTGAAAGTGGAGGACGCTCCAGCCGAGGACGACAGGGCTGTTGAGCATCCTCCAGAGGATGACAGGGTCTCCCTGGCTGCAATAATGACACCAGCTGACAAGATTCCAGGTGTGTAAACTTTGATAGAATCAATGAATCAACCAAAAAAGACCCATAAGAACATCTGGGCAGATGTTGATTCATCATCTTGTCTCTGCAGGAGAGGACCTGAAGGCGGAGGACACTCCCGCCATGTACGACAGGGCTGTTGAGCATCCTCCAGAGGATGATACGGTCTCACTGGATGGACTGAGGACAGCAGGTGAGCAGCTTCCAGGTAAGTAAACTGAGACAGAACCAATCATTTCAACAAAAAAGACCCATGAGAACATCTGGGCAGATGTTGATGTATTTTCTTGTAACTGCAGGAGAGGACCTGAAAGTGGAGGACGTTCCAGTCGAGGACAACACGGCTGTAGAGCATCCTCCTGAGGATGACAGGGTCTCACTGGACGTGATAATGACACCAGCTGACCAGATTCCAGGTGAGTAAACTTATATAGATTCAATGAATCAAACAAAAAAGACCTAATAAGAACATCTGGGCAGATGTTGATGTATTTTCTTGTAACTGCAGGAGAGGACCTGAAGGTGGAGGACGCTCCAGCTGAGGACAAGGCTGTTGAGCATCCTCCTGAGTATAATACAGTCTCACTGAAAGTGATGAGGACGGCAGGTGACCAGCTTCCAGGTAAGTGAACTTAGACAAAATTAACCAATCAAACAAACAAAAAAAAGAGAACATCTGGGCAGATGTTGTTTCATATTCTTGATACTGCAGGAGAGGACCTGAACACGGAGGACGCTCCAGCCGTGGATGACAGCGCTGTTGAGCTTCCTCCTGAGAATGGCAGGGTCTCACTGGATGTGATAGTGACACCAGCTGACCAGATTCCAGGTGAGTAAACATAGATAGAATCAATAAATCAAACAAAAAAGACCTAATAAGAACATCTGGGCAGATGTTGATGTATCTTCTTGTAACTGCAGGAGAGGACCTGAAGGTGGAGGACGCTCCAGCCGAGGACAAAGCTGTTGAGCATCCTCCTCAGGATGATACGACCTCACTGGATGCACTGAGGACACCAGTTGAGCAGCTTCCAGGTAAATAAACTGAAGTAAATCAGTCAATCGAACTAAAAAGACCTATAAGAACATCTGGTCAGATGTTGATGCATTTTTTTGCATCAGAGGACTGCAGGAGAGGACCTGAAGGTGGAGGAAGCTCTAGCCGATGAAGAAAGTGCTGTGGAGCATCCTCCAGAAAATAAGGCTGAGACTCAACCTTCCAATGAGGAACATGAACAGGAAGAGGAAGAGACATTCCAGCCAGAGGCCCAGAGACCCTTCGAAGAAGCAATCACTGCTCAGCCCCTTCAGCAGACGAGGGCAGAGCATGATGAAGACAACATCCAAAGAGAACAGGTACGAAGACCAGGAATCCCAATCTGCAGCCATCAGTGTCTGAAGGTTCCTGCAAGAGCTTATAGACTAACAAGGGAACCTCCAATTCCCTCATGACTTTAGCAACTAAAAACTCTACTCTTTGAGTGTCCTATTGGATACAACACATAGCAACCCCACATCAATAAAACAGGAAACATTTAGAACCACATAGCAAATATCTCCAAGACTCTAGAGACCATTAGAAACACCATTCTGAACACTTGGCACTAACCTACCAACACAAATCTGACGTTCTATAGACACCATCTAGAAGATCCAGGAAAAGATCTTCAAGTATCATGATATTAAATTTGTGTTTGTGCTCCAGTCTTGTTCTCAGGTCAGAGGAGGGTCCTCTCCTCCACCCACCCAGAGTAACGGTGATGAGGGATGAGGAGGAGAATGCAGTGAGAGTGCTGGACCACTGGGTGAGTATACACACACACACACACACACACACACACACACACACACATCACACATTAAAGATCAACATCTCAGCAGTTCAGCAAACCAACATCTTTACCTGCAACTTTCCAACCACTAAAAAAGTCCATATAGTTAAGCACCTGATCAGATTCCTGAAGCTCAGCTCCTGACTTCTTGATGTGTTGTTCATATGTGTTAACAGATGTGCTGGATAAAGTGTCCGCTGTAACTGACACCACAGTGGACACTAAAAAGACAAATAAAAGGAGGGGGACACGCGGAAAAGGCCGCAAGATAACCTACTGGAAAGGTGTTCCAGGAACTGAGCAAGAAGATCTCAGGGCTCAGACAAGCTTCCCGGACATGACAACGACACCAGCTGACCAGATTCTAGGTGTGTAAAGTAAACCGAGATATAATCTAACTAATCAAACATATAAAACAGACCCAGAAGAACAGATGCTGATTCATCTTCTTGTAACAGCAGGACAGGAGCTGAAGGTGGAGGACGCTCCAGCCGAGAATGCAAGGGCTGTTGAACATCCTCTTGCAAATGAGATGGATGCCCATGAGAACCAACTTCCAAGCGTTGAATGGAAGCAGAAAGCAATCCAACCAGAGGCCTCCCAGAATAACATGAAAAAGAAAAGGGGTACACGTGGAAAAGGACGTAAAATAATATACAGGAAAGTTCTTCCAGACGTGACGACTACACCACCTGACCAGCTTCAAGGTGAGTAAAGTAATCTGAGATAGAATCACACTAATCAAACATTCAGAAAAGACCCAGAAGAACCTCTCGGCAGATGCTGATTCATCTTCTTGTAACAGCAGGACAGGAGCTGAAAGTAGAGGACGCTCCAGCCAAAGCAGAAAGTGCTGTAGAGCATCTTCTCAAAAACGAGCCAGAGGTCCATACAGATCACCAACCGAGTGATAGAGACAACCACCAAAGAGTACAGGTATGAGGAACTCCACAACACCCTCCCCACCTCCTGAGAGGTGAAAGGGTTCCCTCCATCATCAGGAAGTTACAGAACAGAAGCTCCAGGTGGAAGATGATCCTTCATGGAACCCAGACAGGTTGCTAAAGGTTCCTGCAAGAGCCTTCAGACCCACAAAAGGGAACCTCCAATAACCTCTCACCATTTGGGCAAATAAAAAACACAGTTCTTTGAGGGTACTTTTGGATAAACCACTTAGCAACACCATAGCGATACACAAGGAACCCTTTAGAACTACACAGTAAACATCTTCCATTAGGAATACCGTGGTAACCACCTGCCACTACCCTCCAAACATCTAAAGATGTCCCACAGAAACCCTCCAGAAAAAGCAGGAGCAGATCTTCAGGTATCAGGATGTTAAATTTGTGTATTTTGCTCCAATCTTGTGCTCAGGTCAGAGGAGAGTCCACTCCTCCACCCAGTGACAGAAAGGAGTTCGAGGAACAAGGAGGCTCCCAGCAGGAAGAGCGCCCCCTAGAGAGCAGAGACACAGAGAATGAGCAGCTCACCAGCACTGAAACTACAACACACACTCCAACAAACACCATAACACAACCTACAACACAATACAACACACATACAACCCCACTAACACACACATATGACCCCACCCTGACATACGCTTACTACCCCACCCTGACAAATGCATACAACCCCACCCTTACACACGCCTACAACCCCACCCTTACACATGCCTACAACCCCACCCTTACAGACGCCTACAACCCCACCCTTACACACGCTTATAACCCCACCCTTACAGACGCCTACAACCCAACCCTAACATATGCATACAACACCTCCCTAATACACGCCTACAACCCCACCCTTACACATGCCTACAATTCCACCCTTACACACGCCTACAACCCCACCCTAATACATGCCTACAACCCCACCCGAACACATGCATACAACCCCACCCGAACACACGCCTACAACCCCACCCGAACACACGCTTATAACCCCACCCTTACACACGCTTATAACCCCACCCTTACAGATGCCTACAACCCAACCCTAACATATGCATACAACACCTCCCTAATACACGCCTACAACCCCACCCTTACACACGCCTACAACCCCACCCTTACATACGCCTACAACCCAAACCTAACACCCGCTTACAACCCCTCCCTTACATACGCCTACAACCCAAACCTAACACCCGCTTACAACCCCTCCCTAACTTATGCATACAACCCCACCCTAACAAATGCATACAACCCCTCCTTAACACAAATATAACCCAGCCCAATACAAACACACACACTCACCAAAGAAAAAAAATAAAATAAATAAAAACACTTGCAAAATATTTGAAAGGGTTTTTCTTCTTTATAAAGATAAAAATCTCCACCACAGCAATCTGTTCTGTTTAGATTATGATGTTTTATGATGAACTAATGATCTGTACTGCTTCCATTAAGGGTTAACTAAAGACCTGTACTGTTTAGTTTAAGATAAGGGGGGATCTGTTCTATTTACATTAATATGAGCTGACTAACAGTCTGTGCTGTTTAGATTGAGATGAGGATTGACTAATGATCTTTTCTGTTTTTATTAAGGTGAAGTTTGACTAACGACTATACTGTTTAGATTAATACAAGGGCTGACCATCGCAATTCCTCAATGAAGGGGAGCAAGGATGTGGGAAGGTGGAATGATGGGTTCTAGCAAGAAATCTGAACCCTGGGGTTCCTCTTGCCTTGACAGGGCATGGGGTTTAATATTCTTTGAACCCAGCCTATATGACAACAGAAAGTTAAAAGCAACCAACGAACTTCAAACATCCACCTAAAGTTCCACAGAAACCCTCCAGAAAAAGCAGGAGCAGATCAGGTATCAGAATGTTACATTTGTGTGTTTTGCTCCAATCTTGTGCTCAGGTCAGAGGAGAGTCCACTCCTCCGCCCACCCACCAGCTCGAGGGACGAGGAGGCTCTCAGCAGGAAGAGCGCCCCCTAGAGACCAGAGACACAGAGTTCGGGCAGCTCACCAGTACTGAAACTACACACACTCCAACACACAACGTAACACATCCTACAACACAGTACTACACACACACACACACACACACACACACACACACACCCAACCCTACTAACACACACATATAACCCCATCCTAACACACTCCTTCAACCCCACCCTAACACAAGCATACGACCCCATCCTAACATATCCATACGACTAACATTAGCCACGTTTTGTACCTGTAGTGAGCCAGACAGTCCACATAGAGATTATACATAAGCTCATTATGTAAATATCTTTAGTTCCATCTGTTAATAAAGGTATAAAGGTAAGTTGACCAACTCTATTAATAAATACACCACGCCGTTTAAAACAATTGTAAATTACATTTGATCAGCCAGTGAGGTCCTAGTTACAAGTGGGAAACTTTGGATTCAAGATGAAACATGACTTCACCAGATGTAATGTGTAATTGTGGTCTAAAAATGAGAAAATATACATATGTCAAGCAGAACGATGCAGGAACTGCGAGAAGGTAGTAATGAAAAAAAGAATAAACACTGAGCTGGAGGAGAAGAACAGTTTGTAAATAAATAAATAAATAAAAACACTAAAGCCGAGCTCTTGGTGTAGTTACAGTTTCCTCTGTGGTCGTAAACACATTCAAATAAAAAGAGAAAAATACATTCATACATCAGTCAGGCACCAATTAAGATGGAATGGGAAAACTCGCGAGGCTCGCGAATAAAAATCTTCAGCCTTGTCTAAATGGTAGGCAGTACTATTAAATCTGTACTGAATTAAACACAATAAAAGCTTTAAAAAACACCTTTCTGCACTGTAGTTTACTAATACGCCCATGATCAGTAGGACCAGTCGATGGAAAGGACAAAATGTTAAACACCCCAGTCGGCTGTATGCCTCACTAGGCCCGGCAAAATACACACATGGATAAAACTGTTGGTACCCCTCGGTTAATGAAAGAAAACCCCACGATGGTCCCAGAAAATATTAAAAGTATTTTATTATGGGAAAGTATTATTTGCATGGTAAAAAAGTTCAGCAAACCTTTTCCTCCTCTTGCCCTTTAGAAATATCCAATTGTGCTGGATAAGATCAATCTCAATCTTATCCTACACATGGTCTAAGAGGCGCACACGGTCATTGTTCATGTGTGTTTATACTGTGCAGTAATGTTTCTTTTATACGCCCTTTCTTGGACACTGAGCAATGCATGTTTTGAACAAGAATGATATGTTCTAGTTTTCATGGTGTCCTGATGAAGAGAGACAGAGAGAGGAATAAAACTGAGGACATCAGTATGACTCGTGGTCATTATTCCGTTGGACCAGTGTAGCTATAACCTGTTCTGAATTCTAGTAAATGGGTTCATGTGTTTTGGTACATTATCTTGTAAACTGAAATTGTTATATTAGACTATTAGAATTCTGTTCTGTTATATTAGAACAAGTTAAAACAACAAGCTATTTGTAGGTAAACCAACTGAAATATAAAGTCAACACAAATTAAAACCAGTAATTACACACTACATATAGTGTTGAGTTTACTTAAGTTTACCTAAGCCTGAGTTGAAATGAAATAACTTCTTAAGTCATATCTGTGAAAGATCACTGTGTTAAAACATTTATTTCACAGAACAGTCTGATTCAAAAACATTATTGATTTATCCTAAATACTATGTTGTGTGAAATTGTATTTCTAGTCCATTTAAAATGACTTTTTTTAGTTGAATCAACAAATGAATTTTTACAGTATTGAAGGATATTAAGACAGACAACCTGTATAAATAAATGAAGCATTTATTAACACAAACTACTGTAAACACAAACCATCAGACAGTACATTTACATTGTCTCAGGGTGAGAGAGAGAGCGAGAGAGAATGAAGAGAGGGTTGGCGTGTGTACGCAATAACAGAGAACTACAACTATGAACTAATGAGGATGTATTTCAACATGTATTAAAGAGAGCGAGCGAGAGTGAGAGAGAGAGACTGCAAGCAAAGATAAGATGTTTGAAGTGTCTAACAGTTGTTTGCTGGTTATTTCAGAAAGAAAAACACATTCAAAATGATTAAAAAAGCATCTTTGAGACAAAGTGTTCTTCATCTAAAGTAGGCCCAAATGTTAAAGCTCAGTCTCACGTGATGGATATTGTTCTAAATATCCAGTGGCTGTCGGCCTCATCCGATATGAGGGAATTTTCACCATTCCTTGAAGAGTGAAGACTCAGGTGTTGCTTCTGGTCCAGGAAATTTTGTTCACAGTTACAAGTAAAGGAAACGTTCGCTTGACTCTCGTTCAGGTCGTGAACACCTGCTGCAACCTTGACTTGGAGATAAAATCTGTGTTAAACGTTGATTAGACGTCTGGCTGAAATTCTAAAGTGTCTCAAGGTGATTTGAGCTGGTGAGAAAGATTCTTTACTGGGACAGTCTTTATCACCTGTGTAGCCACGCCCCTTTTCTTCTTCTGATGTTAAACTTGCATTGGGCATTTCTGGTGGTGCTGTCACCTACTGGTGGGCAAGGGTACCTACACTGTAAAGGGTGTAAGCCATTAGGGTACACGCACAGCTGTCAGCTCCATACTGGACTACTGGCTACTGCTCTGAGCAGTCCCACTCAGCTTTTCAACCTGACACAGTCACCAAAGATTTGAATTTCAGCTAATTTGACTTGATAAATGTGGAGGGTAAACTTTATATTAAAATCACCTGAAACGCAAAGCTCTTAAACAGTAATATGTTGGGTTATATGATTTTATTAATATTCTCTCTTCAAGTTATTGTTTTCGCTCAATTATAAATCTACACAGGTTAAAGAAAACTCAGCAGCTTTTATCTTAACTTCTTTCTGAGTGAAGAAATGAAACCTGGGGTTTTTATTCAGATTGATCAGACCACTCCCCCATATTCCATACTCCATAATCAACTTGAATGAGAATAAGGATAACAAGGAAAAAACACATAATAAATAAGAGGCACAACAATTATTTCCAAATTTAAAGACATTGATAAATGCAAGTATTTCATGGGATGATTTATATAAGAAAAAAAAAAAAGGTTATCAGCTTTTATCTTTTCCATAAAATACTTTGAATACTTTTGTTTGAAACTGCTGCACCATTTAAGGTAGAACATAAACATCCAATGAGAATTCAAATTAAGCCACATCTTTAACTAATAAACCATTTAAAGACAAAGATATTACAGACCACATATTTCTCCCTGAACCTGAAGGAATTCCCTATTCTGGCAGCTTTTTAGGCTCTAAATAACCCAAATAAAGGTCAACGTTTCTAAAAGGTAGGTGGTTTCACAAACATTTCCACACGTACTGCACATTTATCTTCAGCGTGGGTCCAGCAGTGTAAGCTTTAATCATTCCTGACTGCAAGCAGACAGCTCAGTGTCCTCATCTCTGATTCCTTAATCAAAGCTTTCACTAAACCATGAAAACTAAAGCTCTTGTACCTGTAGTGTTTCTCCACTCTGGATTCCAAACCCATTCAACACCAACACCATCCAAACTCCATCCAAAACAGCTGTGCTACACAAGTAATTAGCCAAACAGCCAATCATGTTATCTAACTAGCTAATCAGCCAATCAGGAGAGGTGTTGGAAGGAGAGTGACTCTAAAGGAGAGGAAGAAGAATGGCTCCACGTTCAGGTAGGCTGCTCCTACATTATCAAACCATGGGAAAATATAAAGATACAAGAAGTTCAGCACTAAATTAAATGTTACTGTGGAAACTATGAGCAAAACAACAACGTAGCTGCTAGCATTAGCTTTTTAGCTCTCTGAGATGAACAACAAACTTCTGATTTGTAGTGGAAATGTTCAGATCTCTACAAATCATCCATTGGTGCCCCCTGGTGGCCTGGGGTTGAAGACCAGCCTCTCTTTAAATGCTGTAGTTCTTGTGTTGGTGTTTCAGACGAGGATGAGAGGAATTCAGTTCTCCCGATTAGAACCATGAACTCTCTGTCTTCCACCTGAAGCCTGTGGAAGATCTACTTCAGTCCATCAGTTTAATCTCAGCAGTTTCCAACACGACACGCCCATTAATAGTGAGCCACGTGTCCTGGTCAACTGCACCAGATTAGATACATGCAGTGTTAGCAGTGCTCAGACAGTCTGCAGAGATGAAACACTGGGAGAATATGGATCTACAGCACTAGCAGTTTATTCATGCCCATTATTCTTATGCTGGACTTACTAATGCTTATATATTATATACCTTTATCCCTACTTATGTGCACACATGCAGAAGTCTAAGCCGTGTGCATGGTGATCTAAAATTGCTAATACATGCTAATGGTATATTAACGTGATTCTGAGACTAATATTGTTACTTCACAATGACAGACTACCCTAAGCTGACAGATTTAACTTAATACTGTCCACCTTATTCCTCCACGCCCACATTCAGAGGCTTGTTTCTTCAGCCTTTGTGTTGCAGTTCCCTCTCATTTAGTTTCTAGTGGATTATGGTCGTATCTCGGTAAAAGCGAAGCAGTCTGAAGCAGGCAACTGCTGTGGACACTGATCATAAAGGAGCGTAATGTGGCTAGCTGGACTAACCCAACATTTAAACAAGCTATTTAATGCTACTTAGAGATTTCTAGAGCCTTGTTTCTCAACCCTGGTCCTGGCAGCACACTGCTCTGGTACAGTTCATATACAGTACAGTTTATTATCACTGTGGTTGTACTCTATTAGTGGATCCACTGTAGCACTGGTGGACAAAGTGAACAAAGATGGTTCACTCAGGCTAGAACAGCCAACAGGTTTAGCTCAGGCTAAGACAGGCTAACCCTAGCTAACAGGTTTAGCTCAGGCTAAGACAGGCTAACCCTAGCCAACAGGTTTCACTCTGGCTAAAATAGGTTAACCCTGGCTAACATCTTTACCTCATACTAAGACCGGCTAACCTTAGCTAACAGGTTTAGCTCAGGCTAAAACAGGCTAACCTTAGCTAAAAGGTTTCACTCTGGCTAAAATAGGTTAACCCTGGCTAACATCTTTTCCTCATACTAAGACCGGCTAACCTTAGCTAACAGGTTTAGCTCAGGCTAAATCAGACTAACCCTAGCCAACAAGTTTCACTCTGGCTAAAATAGGTTAACCCTGGCTAACATCTTTACCTCATACTAAGACCGGCTAACCTTAGCTAACAGGTTTACCTCAGACTAAGACTGACTCACCCTTACCAACAGCTTTAGCTCAGGCTAAGACAGGCTAACCCTAGCCAACAGGTTTGACTCAGGCAAAGACAGGCTAACCCTAGCCAACAGGTTTCACTCTGGCTAAAATAGGTTAACCCTGGCTAACAGCTTTACCTCATACTAAGACTGGCTAACCGTAGCTAACAGGTTTAGCTCAGGCTAAGACAGGCTAACCCTAGCTAACAGGTTTGACTCAGGCGAAGACAGGCTAACCCTAGCCAACAGGTTTGACTCTGGCTAAAATAGGTTAACCCTGGCTAACATCTTTACCTCATACTAAGACCGGACAACCTTAGCTAACAGGTTTAGCTCAGGCTAAGACCGGCTAACACTACCCAACAGGTTTCACTCTGGCTGAAGTAGGTTAACCCTGGCTGACAGCTTTACCTCATACTAAGACCGGCTAACCCTAGCCAACAGGTTTGACTCAGACTAAGACAGGCTAACCCTAGCCAACAGGTTTGACTCAGGCGAAGACAGGCTAACCCTAGCCAACAGGTTTGACTCAGACTAAGACAGGCTAACCCTAGCCAACAGGTTTGACTCAGGCGAAGACAGGCTAACCCTAGCCAACAGGTTTGACTCAGACTAAGACAGGCTAACCCTAGCCAACAGGTTTGACTCAGGCGAAGACAGGCTAACCCTAGCCAACAGGTTTGACTCAGGCGAAGACAGGCTAACCCTAGCCAACAGGTTTGACTCAGACTAAGACAGGCTAACCCTAGCCAACAGGTTTGACTCAGGCGAAGACAGGCTAATCCTAGCCAACAGGTTTAGCTCAGGCTAAGACAGGCTAACCCTAGCCAACAGGTTTCACTTAGGCGAAGACAGGCTAACCCTAGCCAACAGGTTTCACTCAGGCGAAGACAGGCTAACCCTAGCCAACAGGTTTGACTCAGACTAAGACAGGCTAACCCTAGCTAACATCTTTACCTCATACTAAGACCGGCTAACCTTAGCTAACAGGTTTAGCTCAGGCTAAGACAGGCTAACCCTAGCCAACAGGTTTCACTCTGACTGAAATAGGTTAACCTTTGCTAACAGGGTTGACTCAGACTAAGACAGGCTAACCCTAGCCAACAGGGTTGACTCAGACTAAGACAGGCTAACCCTAGCCAACAGGTTTGACTCAGGCTAAGACCGGCTAACACTACCCAACAGGTTTCACTCTGGCTAAAATAGGTTAACCCTAGCTAACATCTTTACCTCATACTAAGACCGGCTAACCTTAGCTAACAGGTTTGACTCAGACTAAGACAGGCTAACCCTAGCCAACAGGGTTGACTCAGACTAAGACAGGCTAACACTAGCCAACAGGTTTGACTCAGGCTAAAATAGGTTAACCTTTGCTAACAGGTTTAGCTCAGACTAAGACAGGCTAACACTAGTCAAAAGCTTTACCTCAGGCTAAGACATGCTAACTTCAGCTAACAGGTTTAATTAAGGCTAGCATTAGCTATTAGTGTAGTAGGTAATACTGAAGCAGAGAGCATGCTGACTGCCTGAGGGTCCAGCTGGTAACATTATCTGCTACACAAGTAGATGTGTTTGTAGGTCTGTAAAACGGAGATGGTATCATTAGCATCCTGCTTCCTTACTGCAGTGCTAGCGCTACACACTGAAGGGTTCTCCATTTACTCTAAGTTTAATGTTCTGTTCTACAGGTTGAGGTTCTGCTCGAGTTCTGAGTCGACGATGCTGGAATGAGAACACTGCTCTGAGAACATCTTCAGCTCAGTAACCTGCTGAGTGACAGTAAGAGAACTGTGTACAAACTGAAGTAGAACAGTTCTAGATAAATGCATTCCAGAGAGGGTGTGGTGTTTGATCTCTTCAGTCTCTCCAGATGTTCTGATGATCCTAAAGCTGCTGTTCTGTTTCAGGAACCTGGTTTCTGGATCTTCACCCCGTCCTGAAAACTGCCTGCTTCCTCATCTGTGCTGAAGAGTCCAGCCTAGAAGATCAGCCTGAGCCCTCCTTCATCTGACCTCCTGCCTCTGTGATTCCTTCCCACAATACAAAGCTTCCACAGCTTCTTCCACTATTTTTCCACACGACACACCTTTTATGAATAAATTTGCATATGTAATGAGCTTGTAGCCAATCACAGGTGCCAATTAAGACGAGTGTTTATAAGGCACGCGATGTGAGCGGTGTTCTCAATGAGGGTGAGGACGAAAAAAAGAGGAAAATCTGAGATCTTTCACCGTGATTGAGAAGACTGGTTCTGCAGAGTAAGTAGCAGCATCAGAACCAGAACCTCCAGCTTAACTGCTTCCAAAAAAATGCAGCTTTTTAATCTTTTCATTTTTTTTTTTTTTTCCCTCTTCTTTTCACTGGTTCAGTTCTGGTTCTGCTCTCTCTGCCTCTGAGCACCACCGACCCCCACAGGGGGGATCAGTGACGGCCTCCGGGCCCCTCCGACCCCCACAGGGGGGATCAGTGACGGCCTCGGGGCCCCGCCAACCCCCACAGGGGGATCAGTGACGGCCTCTGGGCCCCGCCGACCCCCACAGGGGGATCAGTGACGGCCTCTGGGCCCCGCCGACCCCCACAGGGGGGGATCAGTGGTTCCACCCAGGGCAGAGACTGAGGAGAGGTAAATCTGGGGTAGCTGATATTCCCCACCTCCTGCAGGGGGGAGGGAGACCATGGCATACCAACAGAGGCATTACACCTCTAACCCCACCCACAGTGGGCAGGGCTTGCAGCATGCCAGTCTTGGGTTTACCCCAAACCCACCCACACTGCGTGGAGAACAAGGGGAAACCGGCCCAGCCCAGATTTATAACTATCACTAAGTTCTACTACAGATAAGACATTTACTACTGAGCTTCACACTGATGGTGACTTTTTGTCAGCTTCTGATTGGTTAATGAGGTAATATGCTAATTAGCCAAGTTACCATCAACGTGAAGCCTGGAGCATCAAGCTAAGATGGACGGGAGAAGCAGTGACCTCTGTTTGACCATTTGGGGGCAGATTCAGGAGGGTTTACTTTCTGCTGTGCAGCTCAGTTTAACCCCACTGTAATAAAAACTGCAGGAGGGGAGATAAGCTCCTCCCACTCTGCACCCATGTGTTAGTACAGGCTGACCCACATCTGCAGCTGCTCTTCTCTCTCTAGGAGCTTCTAGGTAGTTCAGTGCTGGTGTTCAGGTTCAGGGTAAGTGCCGGTGACTCTAGGCTGATTACAGACAGCTGTTCAGACTCTTCTCTGATCAGTTTAATAGGAGAACTTCACTTCCTGTGGTCATTGACTTTCACACTGATGGTCAGCGTTGGTCAGGTGGTCCGGGTGACACGGTCATTTCCTGAGTCAGCGTGAAGTCTGGAGCTTCTGAAAGCTGAGTTTTTCCTCTTGTTAGTTAAACAGACTTTGGTAAAACTCCACTGGCAGGTGTTTCAGTACTAGTCTTCACCTTCATGGTAACCTTTGATCATCTCCCAGCTTACCTGATCTGTAAGGACCCATAAAGCATGAGGAGCATTCAGCATCCAGCCTTCATTCATCCTTCAGTGAAACAGCCCCCTGCACCACAGCGCCACCCCCAGGCTGTGATTGGAGACTGATTAGTGAGCAGCCTTCTGATCTACAGCAGCAGCTCCAGTGCTCCTCTGACTGTTAGATCCCAAACACTGCAGGAATGGATCATATTTAACCCATTTAAGCCACATATTTGTGCAGATATTTGCATATATTATAATGTATATATGAATATATTAGCATGTATTTACATACTAAAACAATCTAAAATAAATAAAAATGAATGTAACCTGTATGTATTATCACACAGTTTAATCACAGTAATTTCATTGCAATGATCATTTTTTTTACACACACTGTGTTGACAAAAGTATGTGGACACCTGCTCACACAACGTCCAAAATCAAGAGCAGTAGCCAGGAGTCTGTCCTCATTTACTGCAGTAACAGCCTCTACTCTTCTGGGAGGGCTTTACACTAGATGTTGGAACATTGCTGTGAGGAAATCTCATTGCATTCAACCTCCAGTGAAAGTATCAGTGAGGTCAAGTCCACCCCTGCAACTCGTCCCAAAGGTTCTGGGAATCAGTGTATCAGAGCTGACTCCCCTCAGACACCCCCATCTCCTCAGATCTGATTCATTCATCAGTCTGATTCCTCTGATTCATCACTAAAACATGAAGACTGAAGCTCTTCTACCTGCAGTGTTTCTCCACTCTGGACTCCAAACCCATTCAGCTCTCACACCATCTCATCACCATGGTGACTAGCTGTGACACATCAGCCAATCAGATGGTATCTAATCTGCCAATCAGGTGGTAGCTCATCAGCCAATCAGGTGAGGTGTTGGAGGAGAGTGTGTGTAAAGGACAGGAAGAAGAAGGGCTCCACAGTCAGGTAGGCTGCTCCAACTTTATAAAGGAGGGAAAATGTAAAGATCAGAACAAGGACAGGATCTTCAGCAGGTCCAGAGTCTCTCCCAGGTTCATCTCTAAACCTCTGGAGGAGAAACTGTTCACGCTTTAAACGTTAGTGTGGAGAACAGCAGCAGAACAGCACTGGAGCTGCTAGCATACATGCTAACTGTGTTAGCCTCCCAGCTAGCTAGCTAGGAAAGCTAAACTCCTGATTCTCAGTGAAAGGTTCAGGTCCATCAGGACGTCCGTCTCTGACTCCTGAAGGTTTGTAGCTGAAGACGGATCCTTTTTAAAGTCTGTGGTTCTCGTGTTGGTGTTCTAGATACAGAGAACCGTCTGTGTTCCACCTGAGGCACCAGTGGAAGCTCAGCATCGTCTCTCACAGCTAGAGACTTTTCATTTGTAATAAACCTCACCTGCTGCTCCTGACGTTACAATGATCACATTAATAGACACTGTGTTGACAAAAGTATGTGGACACCTGCACATGCAAGGTCTAAAATCAACAGCAGCTGTCTTTGGCCGCCAGAGGGCGCTGCTCACTATTACTGTTAATAATGAGTACTGCCCCCTTGTGGCGGAAGCCAGCTGCTCCAGATTAGACAGGCCCACAGCAGAGTTAGCTGTAGCACATGAGCTTACTGCAAGTGTTGATCTCCAAGGCTAGTTATCTAGTTAGCATTAGAGAAGGTGCTGATGGCTGGATGAGACTGGAGCTCAGAGCTGCTGATCAGATTTCTGAGTTTATGGTTGAATCCAGAGCAGAAGAGCAGGAACGGAGGGTGAAGATCTGGAAGTGATTCATCATGAACTTTTACAGTTAGATTGAGTTCATTAAAAGAATTTAGTGACCCTAAATAAAAGTGATCAGATCTAGACTGAGATCAGACTGCTCTGCTGGCGTCCGGTTATATATGGACATGTAAAACAGAAAGACCAGGATGTTCAAACTGACCCTTCTCAGCCTTCCTGGACTTGGATCAGTATCTTCTCAACACCAGCATCAGTTTCCTCTACTGTACTTTATCACATGCTGGAGTGAATGTTAGCATTAGCATTATGCTAAACCTGATCCAGCATCAGCCCAGTGCAAACTCCAGTACAATACCAGTTGCTTTCAGATGATCTGGAAACTGGAACACTTCTATTGTACTGGTGTGGAAATTCCAGTAGGAGCAAGTTGTAAAATGCAGCTGGTTCCAGTAGAATCCCACAGAAAGCATTAGCATTAGAAACCAGTAGCTCTACTGGGAATTCATTTCCTTACACAGCTTAAACCAGTTAAACCCACCAACCTCTACTGGATCAGTTCAGATTCCACACAACCAGCTGCATCCAGTAAAACCATTCTCAAGATTTAGCCAGTAGAGCTGCTCCACTGGAACCAACTGGCCTTTCTCCTAGGTTGTCATGGTTTTGCTGTAGTGTTGCTATAGTGATGCTATAAGCTTTCTGTAGTGTTGCTGTAGTGTTGCTATTGGATTCTGTAGTGATACTATAGTGTTGGCATGGGCTTTCTGTGGTGTTGCTATAGTGATGTTAAGGGCTTTCTTTAGAGTTGCTATAGTGATGCTATGGGCTTTCTGTAGTGTTGCTATGGTGATGTTAAGGGCTTTCTGTAGAGTTGCTATAGTGTTGGCGTGGGCTTTCTGTAGTGATGGTATAGTGTTGCTATGGGCTTTCTGTAGTGTTGCTATAGTGATGCTATTGGCATTCTGTAGTGATACTATAGTGTTGGCATGGGCTTTCTGTGGTGTTGCTATAGTGATGTTAAGGGCTTTCTTTAGAGTTGCTATAGTGTTACTATGGGCTTTCTGTAGAGTTGCTATAATGTTACTATGGGCTTTCTGTAGAGTTGCTATAGTGATGTTAAGGGCTTTCTTTAGAGTTGCTATAGTGTTACTACGGGCTTTCTGTAGTGATGGTATAGTGATGCTATAGGCTTTCTGTGGTGTTGCTATAGTAATGCTATGGGCTTTCTGTAGTGATACTATAGTGTTGGCATGGGCTTTCTGTGGTGTTGCTATAGTGATGTTAAGGGCTTTCTGTAGAGTTGCTATAGTTATGTTAAGGGCTTTCTGTAGAGTTGCTATAGTGATGCTATGGGCTTTTAGTGGTGTTGCTATAGTGATGCTATGGGCTTTCTGTAGTGTTGCTATAGTGATGTTAAGGGATTTCTGTAGAGTTGCTATAGTTATCTTAAGGGCTTTCTGTAGAGTTGCTATAGTGATGTTAAGGGCTTTCTGTAGAGTTGCTATAGTGATGCTATGGGCTTTCTGTAGTTATGCTTTAGTGAAGCTATGTGCTTTTTGTAGTTATGCTATAGTGATGCTATGGACTTTCAGTGGTGTTGCTGTAGTGTTGCTATGGCTACTGTTATGTATAATCTGATCTGAACAGTTCTAGATAAATGCATTCCAGAGAGGGTGTGGTGTTTGAGTTCTTCAGTCTCTCCAGATGTTCTGATGATCCTAAAGCTGCTCTTCTGTTTCAGGAACCTGGTTTCTGGATCTTCACCCCGTTCTGAAAACTGCCTGCTTCCTTATCTGTGCTGAAGAGTCCAGCCTAGAAGATCAGCCTGAGCCCTCCTTCATCTGACCTCCTGCCTCTGTGATTCCTTCCCACAATGCAAAGCTTCCACAGCTTCTTCCACCATTTTTCCACACGACACACCTTTTCTGAATAAATTTGCATATGTAATGAGCTTGTAGCCAATCAGAGGTGCCAATTAAGACGAGTGTTTATAAGGCACGCGATGTGAGCGGTGTTCTCGATGATGGTGAGGACGAAAAAAAGAGGAAAATCTGAGATCTTTCCACCGTGATTGAGAAGACTGGTCCTGCAGAGTAAGTAGCAGCATCAGAACCAGAACCTCCAGCTTAACTGCTTTCAAAAAAATGCTGCTTTTTAATTTTTTTTTTTTTTTTTTCTTTTTTTCTTCTTCTTCCCCCCCCTCATTCTTCAGTTGTGGTACTGATCTCCCTCGACCTCGGGCCCCGCAGACCCCCACAGGGGGATCAGTGACAGCCTCTGGGCCCCGCCGACCCCCACAGGGGGGGGATCAGTGACGGCCTCTGGGCCCCGCCGACCCCCACAGGGGGGGGATCAGTGACGGCCTCTGGGCCCCGCCGACCCCCACAGGGGGGGGATCAGTGACGGCCTCTGGGCCCCGCCGACCCCCACAGGGGGGGATCAGTGACGGCCTCTGGGCTCCGCCGACCCCCACAGGGGGATCAGTGACGGCCTCTGAGCTCCGCCGACCCCCACAGGGGGATCAGTGGTTCCACCCAGGGCAGAGACTGAGGAGAAGTAAATCTGGGGTAGCTGATATTCCCCACCTCCTGCAGAGAGTGGAGACCATGGCATGCTAGCAGAGGTGTTACACCTCTAGCCCCACCCACAATGGGCAGGGCTTGCAGCATGCCAGTCTTGGGTTCACCCCCAAACCCACCCACACTGAGTGGAGAACGAGGAGAAACCGGCCCAGCCCAGATTTATAACTATCACTAAGTTCTACTACAGATAAGACATTTACTACTGGGCTTCACACTGATGGTGACTTTTTGTGAGCTTCTGATTGGTTAATGAGGAAATATGCTAATAAACCGAGTTACCATCAACGTGAAGGCTGGAGCATCAAGCTAAGATGGACGGGAGAAACAGTGACCTCTGTTTGACCATTTGGGGGCAGATCCAGGAGGGTTTACTTTCTGCTGTGCAGCTCAGTTTAACCCCACTGTAATAAAAACTGCAGGAGGGGAGATAAGCTCCTCCCACTCTGCACCCATGTGTTAGTACAGGCTGACCCACATCTGCAGCTGCTCTTCTCTCTCTAGGAGCTTCTAGGTAGTTCAGTGCTGGTGTTCAGGTTCAGGGTAAGTGCCGGTGACTCTAGGCTGATTACAGACAGCTGTTCAGACTCTTCTCTGATCAGTTTAACATGAGAACTTCACTTCCTGTGGTCACTGACTTTCACACTGATGGTCAGCGTTGGTCAGGTGGTCTGGGTGAAACGGTCATTTCCTGAGTCAGCATGAAGTCTGGAGCTTCTGAAAGCTGAGTTTTTCCTCTTGTTAGTTAAACAGACTTTGGTAAAACTCCACTGGCAGGTGTTTCAGTACTAGTCTTCACCTTCATGGTAACCTTTGATCATCTCCCAGCTTACCTGATCTGTAAGGACCCATAAAGCATGAGGAGCATTCAGCATCCAGCCTTCATTCATCCTTCAGTGAAACAGCCCCCTGCACCACAGCGCCACCCCCAGGCTGTGATTGGAGACTGATTAGTGAGCAGCCTTCTGATCTACAGCAGCAGCTCCAGTGCTCCTCTGACTGTTAGATCCCAAACACTGCAGGAATGGATCCTATTTAACCCATTTAAGCCACATATTTGTGCAGATATTTGCATATATTATAATGTATATATGAATATATTAGCATGTATTTGCATACTACAACAATATAAATTAAATAAAAATGAATGTAACCTGTATGTATTATCACACAGTTTAATCACAGGAATTTCATTGCAATGATCATTTTTTTTACACACACTGTGTTGACAAAAGTATGTGGACACCTGCTCATGCAACGTCCAAAATCAAGAGCAGTAGCCAGGAGTCTGTCCTCATTTACTGCAGTAACAGCCTCTACTCTTCTGGGAGGGCTTTACACTAGATGTTGGAACATTGCTGTGAGGAAATCTCACTGAATTCAACCTCCAGTGAAAGTATCAGTGAGGTCAAGTCCACCCCTGCAACTCGTCCCAAAGGTTCTGGGAATCAGTGTATCAGAGCTGACTCCCCTCAGACACCCCCATCTCCTCAGATCTGATTCATTCATCAGTCTGATTCCTCTGATTCATCACTAAAACATGAAGACTGAAGCTCTTCTACCTGCAGTGTTTCTCCACTCTGGACTCCAAACCCATTCAGCTCTCACACCATCTCATCACCATGACAACTAGCTGTGACACATCAGCCAATCAGATGGTATCTAATCTGCCAATCAGGTGGTAGCTCATCAGCCAATCAGGTGAGGTGTTGGAGGAGAGTGTGTGTAAAGGACAGGAAGAAGAAGGGCTCCACAGTCAGGTAGGCTGCTCCAACTTTATAAAGGAGGGAAAATGTAAAGATCAGAACAAGGACAGGATCTTCAGCAGGTCCAGAGTCTCTCCCAGCTTCATCTCTAAACCTCTGGAGGAGAAACTGTTCACGCTTTAAACGTTAGTGTGGAGAACAGCAGCAGAACAGCACTGGAGCTGCTAGCATACATGCTAACAGTGTTTACATTAGCCTCCCAGCTAGCTAGCTAGGAAAGCTAAACTCCTGATTCTCAGTGAAAGGTTCAGGTCCATCAGGACGTCCGTCTCTGACTCCTGTGGGTTTGTAGCTGAGGACGGATCCTTTTTAAAGTCTGTGGTTCTCGTGTTGGTGTTCTAGATACAGAGAACCGTCTGTGTTCCACCTGAGGCACCAGTGGAAGCTCAGCATCGTCTCTCACAGCTAGAGACTTTTCATTTGTAATAAACCTCACCTGCTGCTCCTGACGTTACAATGATCACATTCATAGACACTGTTGACAAAAGTATGTGGACACATGCAACATCTAAAATCAACAGCAGCTGTCTTCAGCCACCAGAGGGCGCTGCTCACTATTACTGTTAATAATGAGTACTGCCCCCTTGTGGCGGAAGCCAGCTGCTCCAGATTAGACAGGCCCACAGCAGAGTTAGCTGTAGCACATGAGCTTACTGCAAGTGTTGATCTCCAAGGCTAGCTATCTAGTTAGCATTAGAGAAGGTGCTGATGGCTGGATGAGACTGGAGCTCAGAGCTGCTGCTCAGATTTCTGAGTTTATGGTTGAATCCAGAGCAGAAGAGCAGGAACGGAGGGTGAAGATCTGGAAGTGATTCATCATGAACTTTTACAGTTAGATTGAGATTATTAAAAGAATTTAGTGACCCTAAATAAAAGTGATCAGATCTAGACTGAGATCAGACTGCTCTGCTGGCGTCCGGTTATATATGGACATGTAAAACAGAAAGACCAGGATGTTCAAACTGACCCTTCTCAGCCTTTCTGGACTTGGATCAGTATCTTCTCAACACCAGCATCAGTTTCCTCTACTGTACTTTATCACATGCTGGAGTGAACGTTAGCATTAGCATTATGCTAAACCTGATCCAGCATCAGTCCAGTGCAAACTCCAGTACAATACCAGTTGCTTTCAGATGATCTGGAAACTGGAACACTTCTATTGTACTGGTGTGGAAATTCCAGTAGGAGCAAGTTGTAAAATGCAGCTGGTTCCAGTAGAATCCCACAGAAAGCATTAGCATTAGAAACCAGTAGCTCTACTGGGAATTCATTTCCTTACACAGCTTAAACCAGTTAAACCCACCAACCTCTACTGGATCAGTTCAGATTCCACACAACCAGCTGCATCCAGTAAAACCATTCTCAAGATTTAGCCAGTAGAGCTGCTCCACTGGAACCAACTGGCCTTTCTCCTAGGTTGTCATGGCTTTGCTGTAGTGTTGCTATAGTGATGCTATGGGCATTCTGTAGTGATACTATAGTGTTGGCATGGGCTTTCTGTGGTGTTGCTATAGTGATGTTAAGGGCTTTCTGTAGAGTTGCTATAATGTTACTATGGGCTTTCTGTAGTGATGGTATAGTGATGCTATAGGCTTTCTGTGGTGTTGCTATAGTAATGCTATGGGCTTTCTGTAGTGATACTATAGTGTTGGCATGGGCTTTCTGTGGTGTTGCTATAGTGATGTTAAGGGCTTTCTGTAGAGTTGCTATAATGTTACTATGGGCTTTCTGTAGTGATGGTATAGTGATGCTATAGGCTTTCTGTGGTGTTGCTATAGTAATGCTATGGGCTTTCTGTAGTGATACTATAGTGTTGGCATGGGCTTTCTGTGGTGTTGCTATAGTGATGTTAAGGGCTTTCTGTAGAGTTGCTATAGTGATGTTAAGGGCTTTCTGTAGAGTTGCTATAGTGATGCTATGGGCTTTTAGTGGTGTTGCTATAGTGATGCTATGGTCTTTCTGTAGTGATGCTTTAGTGATGCTATGGGCTTTCTGTAGTGTTGCTATAGTTATCTTAAGGGCTTTCTGTAGAGTTGCTATAGTGATGTTAAGGGCTTTCTGTAGTGTTGCTATAGTGATGCTATGGGCTTTTTGTAGTTATGCTATAGTGATGCTATGGACTTTCAGTGGTGTTGCTGTAGTGTTGCTGTGGCTACTGTTATGTATAATCTGATCTGAACAGTTCTAGATAAATGCATTCCAGAGAGGGTGTGGTGTTTGAGTTCTTCAGTCTCTCCAGATGTTCTGATGATCCTAAAGCTGCTGTTCTGTTTCAGGAACCTGGTTTCTGGATCTTCACCCCGTCCTGAAAACTGCCTGCTTCCTCATCTGTGCTGAAGAGTCCAGCCTAGAAGATCAGCCTGAGCCCTCCTTCATCTGACCTCCTGCCTCTGTGATTCTTTCCCACAATGCAAAGCTTCCACAGCTTCTTCTACTATTTTTCCACACGACACACCTTTTCTGAATACATTTGCATATGTAATGAGCTTGTAGCCAATCAGAGGTGCCAATTAAGACGAGTGTTTATAAGGCACGCGATGTGAGCGGTGTTCTCGATGATGGTGAGGACGAAAAAAAGAGGAAAATCTGAGATCTTTCCACCGTGATTGAGAAGACTGGTCCTGCAGAGTAAGTAGCAGCATCAGAACCAGAACCTCCAGCTTAACTGCTTCCAAAAAAATGCTGCTTTTTAATTCCTTCATTTTTTTTTTTCTCTTTTCTTTTCCCTGTTTCAGTTGCGGTTCTGCTCTCTCTTGGCCTCTGGGCCCCGCCGACCCCCACAGGGGGATCAGTGACGGCCTCTGGGCCCCGCCGACCCCCACAGGGGGATCAGTGACGGCCTCTGGGCCCCGCCGACCCCCACAGGGGGATCAGTGACGGCCTCTGGGCCCCGCCGACCCCCACAGGGGGATCAGTGACGGCCTCTGGGCCCCGCCGACCCCCACAGGGGGATCAGTGGTTCCACCCAGGGCAGAGACTGAGGAGAGGTAAATCTGGGTAGCTGATATTCCCCACCTCCTGCAGGGGGGAGGGAGACCATGGCATACCAACAGAGGCATTACACCTCTAGCTCCACCCACAATGGGCGGGGCTTGCAGCATGCCAGTCTTGGGTTTACCCCAAACCCACCCACACTGACTGGAGAACGAGGGGAAGCCGGCCCAGCCCAGATTTATAACTGTCGCTAAGTTCTACTAGAGATAAGACATTTACTACTGAGATTCACACTGATGGTGACTTTTTGTCAGCTTCTGATTGGTTAATGAGGAAATATGCTAATTAACTGAGTCACCATCAACGTGAAGCCTGGAGCATCAAGCTAAGATGGACGGGAGAAGCAGTGACCTCTGTTTGACCATTTGGGGGCAGATTCAGGAGGGTTTACTTTCCGCTGTGCAGCTCAGTTTAACCCCACTGTAGTAAAAACTGCAGGAGGGGAGATAAGCTCCTCCCACTCTGCACCCATGTGTTAGTACAGGCTGACCCACATCTGCAGCTGCTCTTCTCTCTCTAGGAGCTTCTAGGTAGTTCAGTGCTGGTGTTCAGGTTCAGGGTAAGTGCCGGTGACTCTAGGCTGATTACAGACAGCTGTTCAGACTCTTCTCTGATCAGTTTAACAGGAGAACTTCACTTCCTGTGGTCACTGACTTTCACACTGATGGTCAGCGTTGGTCAGGTGGTCTGGGTGAAACGGTCATTTCCTGAGTCAGTATGAAGTCTAGAGCTTCTGAAAGCTGAGTTTTTCCTCTTGTTAGTTAAACAGACTTTGGTAAAACTCCACTGGCAGGTGTTTCAGTACTAGTCTTCACCTTCATGGTAACCTTTGATCATCTCCCAGCTTACCTGATCTGTAAGGACCCATAAAGCATGAGGAGCATTCAGCATCCAGCCTTCATTCATCCTTCAGTGAAACAGCCCCCTGCTCCACAGCGCCACCCCCAGGCTGTGATTGGAGACTGATTAGTGAGCAGCCTTCTGATCTACAGCAGCAGCTCCAGTGCTCCTCTGACTGTTAGATCCCAAACACTGCAGGAATGGATCCTATTTAACCCATTTAAGCCACATATTTGTGCAGATATTTGCATATATTATAATGTATATATGAATATATTAGCATGTATTTGCATGCCACAATAGCACATTTAAATGAATGTAAGCTGGATGTGAGTCAAACAGTTTATTCATGTTAAAATGATCACATTTACATACAATGTGTTGTCAAAAGTATGTGGACACCTGCTCATGCAACATCCAAAAATCAAGAGCCGTAATCTGGACCTACTTATTCTCCTCATTTACTGCACTAACAGCCTCTACTTTTCTAGGATGGCTTTGCACTGGATATTGGTACATTACGGTGAGGACATTTGATTGTATTCAACCTAAAGTGAAGCTCAGCAGCGTCTCTCACAGCTAAAGACTTTCATTTGTAATAAACCTCAACTGCTGCTCCTGACGTCTCCAACACCACACGCCGTTAACAGTGAACAGTGCCCCCTGGTGACCAAAGCCAGCATCTCCAGATTAGACAGGCCCACAGCAGAGTTAGCTGTAGCACATGAGCTTACTGCAAGTGTTGATCTCCAAGGCTAGCTATCTAGTTAGCATTAGAGAAGGTGCTGATGGCTGGATGAGACTGGAGCTCAGAGCTGCTGATCAGATTTCTGAGTTTATGGTTGAATCCAGAGCAGAAGAGCAGGAACGGAGGGTGAAGATCTGGAAGTGATTCATCATGAACTTTTACAGTTAGATTGAGTTCATTAAAAGAATTTAGTGACCCTAAATAAAAGTGATCAGATCTAGACTGAGATCAGACTGCTCTGCTGGCGTCCGGTTATATATGGACATGTAAAACAGAAAGACCAGGATGTTCAAACTGACCCTTCTCAGCCTTTCTGGACTTGGATCAGCATCATCTCAACACCAACACCTGTGGTGTTGCTATAGCCTTTCTGTAGTGATGCCAATGTGATGCTATAGGCTTTCTGTGGTGGGTTCTAGATAAATGCATTCCAGAGAGGGTGTGGTGTTTGATCTCTTCACTCTCTCCAGATGTTCTGATGATCCTAAAGCTGCTGTTCTGTTTCAGGAACCTGGTTTCTGGATCTTCACCCCGTCCTGAAAACTGCCTGCTTCCTCATCTGTGCTGAAGAGTCCAGCCTAGAAGATCAGCCTGAGTCCTCCTTCATCTGACCTCCTGCCTCTGTGATTCTTTCCCACAATGCAAAGCTTCCACAGCTTTATCCACTTTTTTCTGCTTCACACACCCTCTCTGAATACATTTGCATATGTAATGAGCTAATAGCCAATCAGATGTGCCAATTAAGATGATTTTTTATAAGGCATGTGATGTGAGCTGTGTTCTGGATGATACCAGCAAAGCCATTACTCCTCTAGCCTGACCCACAGTAGGCAGGGCTTCCCGCATGCCAGTATTGGGTTCCTCTCAAACCCACCTACACAGAGTAGAAAAACAGAAAAACTGGCCCTGACCCTAAGGTACACATCATACTACTGAGATTCACACTGATGGTGACCTTTGGTCAGCTTCTGATTGGATCATGAGGAAATATGCTAATTAAGCCGAGTTAATATCAACGTGAAGCCTGGAGCATCAAGCTAAGATGGACGGGAGAAGCAGTGACCTCTGTTTGACCATTTGGGGGCAGATTCAGGAGGGTTTACTTTCTGCTGTGCAGCTCAGTTTAACCCCACTGTAATAAAAACTGCAGGAGGAGAGATAAGCTCCTCCCACTCTGCACCCATGTGTTAGTACAGGCTGACCCACATCTGCAGCTGCTCTTCTCTCTCTAGGAGCTTCTAGGTAGTTCAGTGCTGGTGTTCAGGTTCAGGGTAAGTGCCGGTGACTCTAGGCTGATTACAGACAGCTGTTCAGACTCTTCTCTGATCAGTTTAACAGGAGAACTTCACTTCCAGTGGTCACTGACTTACACACTGATGGTCAGCGTTGGTCAGGTGGTCTGGGTGAAACGGTCATTTCCTGAGTCAGTATGAAGTCTGGAGCTTCTGAAAGCTGAGTTTTTCCTCTAGTTAGTTAAACAGACTTTGGTAAAACTCCACTGGCAGGTGTTTCAGTACTAGTCTTCACCTTCATGGTAACCTTTGATCATCTCCCAGCTTACCTGATCTGTAAGGACCCATAAAGCATGAGGAGCATTCAGCATCCAGCCTTCATTCATCCTTCAGTGAAACAGCCTCCTGCACCACAGCGCCACCCCCAGGCTGTGATTGGAGACTGATTAGTGAGCAGCCTTCTGATCTACAGCAGCAGCTCCAGTGATCCTCTGACTGTTAGATCCCAAACACTGCAGGAATGGATCCTATTTAACCCATTTAAGCCACATATTTGTGCAGATATTTGCATATATTATAATGTATATATGAATATATTAGCATGTATTTGCATACTACAATAGCACATTTAAATGAATGTAAGCTGGATGTGAGTCAGTTTATTCATGTTAAAATGATCACATTTACATACAATGTGTTGTCAAAAGTATGTGGACACCTGCTCATGCAACATCCAAAAATCAAGAGCCGTAATCTGGACCTACTTATTCTCCTCATTTACTGCACTAACAGCCTCTACTTTTCTAGGATGGCTTTGCACTGGATATTGGTATATTACGGTGAGGACATTTGATTGTATTCAACCTAAAGTGAAGCTCAGTAGCGTCTCTCACAGCTAAAGACTTTCATTTGTAATAAACCTCAACTGCTGCTCCTGACGTCTCCAACACCACACACCGTTAACAGTGAACAGTGCCCCCTGGTGACCAAAGCCAGCGTCTCCAGATTAGACAGGCCCACAGCAGTGTTAGCTGTAGCACATGAGCTTACTGCAAGTGTTGATCTCCAAGGCTAGCTATCTAGTTAGCATTAGAGAAGGTGCTGATGGCTGGATGAGACTGGAGCTCAGAGCTGCTGCTCAGATTTCTGAGTTTATGGTTGAATCCAGAGCAGAAGAGCAGGAAGTTAGATTGAGTTCATTAAAAGAATTTAGTGACCCTAAATAAAAGTGATCAGATCTAGACTGAGATCAGACTGCTCTGCTGGCGTCCGGTTATATATGGACATGTAAAACAGAAAGACCAGGATGTTCAAACTGACCCTTCTCAGCCTTTCTGGACTTGGATCAGCATCTTCTCAACACCAACACCTGTGGTGTTGCTATAGCCTTTCTGTAGTGATGCCAATGTGATGCTATAGGCTTTCTGTGGTGGGTTCTAGATAAATGCATTCCAGAGAGGGTGTGGTGTTTGATCTCTTCACTCTCTCCAGATGTTCTGATGATCCTAAAGCTGCTGTCCTGTTTCAGGAACCTGGTTTCTGGATCTTCACCCCGTCCTGAAAACTGCCTGCTTCCTCATCTGTGCTGAAGAGTCCAGCCTAGAAGATCAGCCTGAGCCCTCCTTCATCTGACCTCCTGCCTCTGTGATTCTTTCCCACAATGCAAAGCTTCCACAGTTTTATCCACTTTTTTCTGCTTCACACACCCTCTCTGAATAAATTTGCATACATAATGAGCTCATAGCCAATCAGAGGTGCCAATTAAGATGACTTTTTATAAAGCATGTGATGTGAGCTGTGTTCTCAAGGATACCAGCAAAGCCATTACTCCACTAGCCTGACCCACAGTAGGCAGGGCTTCCCGCATGCCAGTATTGGGTTCCTCTTAAACCCACCTACACAGAGTAGAGAAACAGAAAAACTGGCCCTGACCCTAAGGTACACGTCATACTACTGAGATTCACACTGATGGTGACCTTTGGTCAGCTTCTGATTGGTTCATGAGGAAATATGCTAATTAAGCCGAGTTAATATCAACGTGAAGCCTGGAGCATCAAGCTAAGATGGACAGGAGAAGCAGTGACCTCTGTTTGACCATTTGGGGGCAGATTCAGGAGGGTTTACTTTCTGCTGTGCAGCTCAGTTTAACCCCACTGTAATAAAAACTGCAGGAGGGGACATAAGCTCCTCCCACTCTGCACCCATGTGTTAGTACAGGCTGACCCACATCTGCAGCTGCTCTTCTCTCTCTAGGAGCTTCTAGGTAGTTCAGTGCTGGTGTTCAGGTTCAGGGTAAGTGCCGGTGACTCTAGGCTGATTACAGACAGCTGTTCAGCCTCTTCTCTGATCAGTTTAACAGGAGAACTTCACTTCCTGTGCTCACTGACAGTCACACTGATGGTCAGCGTTGGTCAGGTGGTCTGGGTGAAACAGTCATTTCCTGAGTCTTCAGTAAAACTTCACTGGCAGGTGTTTTAGTACTAGTCTTCACCTTCATGGTAACCTTTGATCATCTCCCAGCTTACCTGATCTGTAAGGACCCATAAAGCATGAGGAGCATTCAGCATCCAGCCTTCATTCATCCTTCAGTGAAACAGCCCCCTGCACCACAGCGCCACCCCCAGATTGTGAATGGAGTGGCCTTCTGATCTACATTGATAGTGGACGATTAGTTCCACCACTGTGATCGGATTCATGCATCAGTCTAGTTCATCTGATTTCTCACTAAGGCTTGAACACTGAATCACGACTTTAGCTGATGTGATGTTTAATTGTGGTATAAAAATGAGAAAATATGCATATATTAAGCAGAATGAGGTGGGAACTCAGCAAGAAGCTAGTAAAGTGGGAAACTTGGGAATCAAGGTGAAACACAACTATGCCACTGGTGTCACAGTCACTGATGTTATGTCATATTCATGTTTATTTCATGTTTAATTATTTGTCCCCGCAATGAACTGGTGCCTTGTTCAGGGGTATTCCTGCCTTGGGCCCAATAATAAGCTCCAGACCCACTGTGACCCTGATTAGAAAGAAGTGGGAGAAAGATGGACAGATTCATAGTTACACACATGGACAAAATTGTTGGTACTCTTCGGTTAAGGAAAGAAAAAACTACAATGGTCACGGAAATAACTTAAATCTGACAAAAGTAATAATAAATAAAAATGCTATGAAAATTAACCAATGAAAGCCAGACAATGCTTCAACAGAATTATTTAAAAACTCATGAAACAGGCCTGGACAGAAATTATGGTACCCTGAACAACCTTTTGAGGCAATCACTGCATTCAAATGATTCCTGTAACTGTCAGTGAGACTTCTGCACCTCTCAGCAGGTATTTTGGCCCATTCTTCATGAGAAAATTGCTCCAGTTGTCTCAGTTTTGTAGGGTACCTTTTCCAGATGGCATGTTTCAGCTCCTTCCAAAGATGCTCAATAGGACTTAGGTCAGGGCTCATAGAAGGCCACTTCAGAACAGTCCAGGTTTTTCCTCTTAGCCATTCTTGGTTGTTTTTAGCTGTGTGTTTTGGGTCATTATCCTGTTGCAAGACCCATGACCTGCAACTAAGACCAAGCCCTTGATAGTCTTGAGATTTCTTTGTACCCTGCACAGACTCAAGACACCCTGTGCCAGATGCAGCAAAGCAGCCCACGAACATTACAGAGCCTCCTCCATGTTTCACAGTAGGGACAGTGTTCTCTTCTTGATATGCTTCATTTTTAAATGTGTTACTTAATGTGATGCACATGTGTGTTTTAGGCAACATAATCAAGGGCAGAGAAGAAGACAAAAAGAAACAAAAAAATAAAAAAGAAATTTCAGAAGCAAATTCAAGATTTACAGATTCTGTTGAAGAAACAAATCCTAAAACCCCAATGTTCCTTCCTCTTACCTGATTATTTTCTTCTAAAAAATAAAGATAAATGACTTCTTTTTCCAATGTTTGGTCCATCATTTATCAATTTGTTCAATACATTACATGATGAATAAAATGATAAATTTCCGGTTTGAGTCTTCTTGAAAAGATAAAAATGGCGTAGCATCTTTTAGAAAAATACAACATGCAGGAATATATAGTGATTGTTTTAGTCATAAATATTAATTATTTGAACATGTAGTCAGCCATTTATTTAAAATAAACACAAATCAAAGGAATTAGTTGACATGTTTTTAAACATTCTTTTAAAATGTTGCATCAGTTTTGGATCTTCAGCTTAGAAACGTAAAAAAATAAATAAAGCTGCCTGAGATTGACCAATACATGTTTTGAATAGTTAAATGTGTGTTATTAGATTCAGAGTTGAAAAAAGATACAAAATTAGGTTTTAAAGAGTTATAACAAGCAAATGGTACCCATTGGGTGGAATGGTCCATTAATGATTCATGATGGGGAAAACACCAATGACAAATTCACCCAAACGTATTAAAATCTGTTTAGAATGAAGCTCTCCATTTTCCATATTTGGTAAGTGGAGTTGTTTGTGGTTCCACCCACATGAGTGTGTTGGCTGAGACGGATCTGACACTGAACCTCAGTATGAATGAGGTTCACACTCAACAGGCCTGGCTGTATTCAATCAACTCAGTCCCATCATCACTGCAATGTGGTTCATGTGTTGACTGAGTTACTAAAGGGGTGAATCCCCTTTCACAGCACTGTGTGTACATACAGTCCTATACAGTCAATGAAGGAACACTGGCCTGTGGCCTGACTCCACCCCTCCATTATGACATCACTGCAATTGTGACATCACAGCGGCCTCTATATATAAGGCGTGTTCTCCCTCACTGGCTCAGTTAGGATTCAGCAGGTCACGAGACAGTTGATTGCTACAGTCACATCGACGCTGATGTCATTTGGCTCGGTTCTAGAGCCACTTACATTAGAACCTGATAAACGGGTTCTAGAGCTGCTTCCCTCCCACACAGGATAAGGTGAGTACCAATTATTGATTACAGATCACAATTAAAGCACAAAGTTCTCCACAACACTAGAACCAGTGAATTGGAACGTTCTAGATAATGTTAATATTTTAATAGATTAGTTGTTAGATAGTTTAGATTTGATGGGTTAGGATTACTTCACATGTATCAGAGAAGACACGTGCTTGCCCAGGAGCATTGCAAATGATGGGGGGACTCTTGGTGAGCGGGTGGGTTAGCTCAGTTAAACTAGGGAAAAATTGGTCTCTACATCAATCAGTCACAGCCTCAGTTTTTCCAACTGAAGCTGCAAAAGATCAAAAGCAGATGTTCTGATCATTTCAGCATCTAAAGGGCTGTTTACCGGTGAGGTTCTGGTGAGGTGTGCAGAATATAAAGCATAAGAGAGTCAGAAACACTCTTAAACCCTCAAAATGAACCGTTCACCTACTGAACCCTCTAACGTTCTGCTCCACCTTCCATACACAGGGAAACAACATGAAAACCGACGGTCCTCTGAGAAGCTTGGGCTACGAGTTGGTGGGCAGCCTCGGTGAAGGGACTTTCGGCATGGTGAAACTGGCCACGTCAGAAAGACACTCCGAACAGGTGGCCATTAAAATAATGAAGCCCCGAAGAAAAAATTCTAAATTCACTCGTAAATATCTGCCCCTAGAACTCGCCATCCTGAGAAGAGTGAGGCACCCTCACATAGTTCAGGTCCACGAAATCTTTCAGATGCCCAGCGGACAGGCTTACGTCGTGATGGAGGCTGCCACGACAAATCTCTTTCGAAAGGTCTGTGAGCTCTCCTTCATCCCCATGGACCAGGCCAGGACGTGGTTCTCTCAGCTCGTCTGTGCTGTGGTCTACCTGCACCAGCAGAACATCGCTCATCGAGACCTGAAGTGTATGAATGTTCTGCTGACGGCTGACAACCAAGTGAGGCTCACCGACTTTGGTTTTGGGCGATTTTACGAAGGCTTCCCCAAACTGTGTCGGACATACATGTGCACTCCACTTTATGCTGCACCGGAGGTGCTTCTGCGTGTACCACATGATCCCATGAGGTCTGATGTCTGGAGTCTGGGCGTGATCTTCTACCACATGGTCACCGGGAGACTACCCTTCAAAGCCCCCAACAGGAAAAGACTCCCACTCCGCCAGCTCAGACCCCTGGAGTATCCCAGTAATGTGGAGGAGCCCTGTCGCGCCTTCATCTCGTACATGCTGCGCTACAATGCTCTCGTCCGGCCTTCGGCGACTAAGGTGGCCCAGCACCCTTGGCTGCAGACCAGCCAGGAGCCGTAAGTAAACCTCTGTGCTGGAGCTCCAGCATCAAGTTCCAGGTTTATATGTTCCTACAGGAGATTTACCTCTGATTTTCCATTTCAGGTTGCCGCACAGCTCCAGCAGTCTGGAGGTGCAGTCTGGGGTTCAATCCTCGAGCCGGTCTCTGTCTGTGAGAAGCTCTCCCTGTGTCTCTGAGCTACAGAAGAGGAACACCGTAAGTCATAGAGCACACCTCACAACATTACAACAGTTCCTTCAGATTCCCACATAATCAAACAGTGGAAACAGAGTCATTTAGAGTGAGGTTTGGTGGGAAATGCTCCATTCAAGAGGAACCTACCCAGTCAGAACTGTCTACAGTGGTGGTGAATGCAATCAGACGTCTGAACCTCTAAAAGCTCCCTCACAGTCAGGTACGCTGGAATACGCTGCCTGGCGCCTGAGACACCGTTCTATCAGAGAAAATCGCATCTGTGCAGCAGTCATGACGATGCCTGGTTCCGTTCACCACCACTGCACAGAAATACAAGTGGGGAACTGGTGGGGTCAAGGGTCCCATTGGTTCTTAACAACATTAGCTTCATGTAACGACATTCCAGCTGCCGTTCAGATCATGTTCAGGAATTTCCACCAGAGCGATTTGAAGCCAGACTGTTCAGGATACATCAGTAAAGGTCAGATTTGTGTGTAAATTCTATAACGACCCTTTCCTCTTCACCACAGGATCCAGATAAGGCCAGTCCGAGCAGAGCAGCGACACACTCCTCCAGCAGTCGCACTCCTCCAGAGACTTCCACAGCTCGTCCCTCTGCAGCAAGGTAAGATTCAGGATTACAGTTCACCCTGAAGTTTGGTTGTACTGTTCAGTCCAATACAGAGGTGTCAAACATACGGCCTGCGGACCGGAATCGGCCCGATTAAGGCTTAAGTTCACCATTAACCTCATTCCTGCTTCTGTACCATCTCCAGACGTATAGGCAGGTTCCTTGTGGTACCAGTTGAAGACCAGGACTCACTTCAGCAAACACAGGAAGTGTTTCAGACTTCTTCCTGTTTGAGAAGAGATGTAGACGGGACATCGTCATCTTCTAGCTCTGGAGATGGGCTGGAGTTTGTCACGTGTCGAGAGGTTCAGCCTGAGCCAGAACACGGCAGCAGTGGAGCTTGCCGAAGCGTGGAGGTCGTGGGGGAGGAGTGCGGCTGCTTCGGCTGTAGCTCGTTTTGCGCTGCAGCTAAAGCTTGCCTAGTGGCACCAATTGTAAAAGCCTCCCGCTCACTTCGAGAGAGGATGAGGAGGTTTTTCAGAGGTAAGTCTGTGGTGCGTCGCTCCTCCTCTCCTTCCCAGTAGGGTGTCCATCATCCTGCTGCCTCTGCTGAAGCTCCTGCTTGCTCGTGCGGAGCAAAGGCGTGACAGTGCAACTCCAGAAGTCCTGCTACCGCAGCCAACAGTGAAGAAGGGACCCAAGAGATAGAGGCTCCTCCAGTTTAAGGTATGTGTGAGTGTTGAGGGACTTGGACAGCCCCAGATCTTTAAACTGCAAAATCACTTCAGATGATTGAGAAATGGTTCAGTTGCTCAGACTTTCTCTTATTGTCCCACAAACAGATCCTGATGATGAAGATGAAGAAGACGACCAAGAAGGGCTCATCCATCGAAGTCGTCTAATACGGCTCCTGGTAACGACAACATCCCACTTTGTCTCTATCTGATCACTGATTCTACTGCTTTCCCGTTATCTATCAGTCTATCCGGTGTCGACCAGAGGAGGATGGGTTCCTCTTTTGAGTCTTGGTTCCTCTCAAGGTTTCTTCCTCCTAGCATGAGGGAGTTTTTCCTTGCCACTGTCGCCATTGGCTTGCTCAAAAGAGGCTCGGACCCGGATTTCTGTAAAGCTGCTTTGGGACGATTCCTGCGGGTGAGATTCTAGAGAGAGTGCAATGCAGTGACTCTGTTGTTCTGCTGGGAGAATTCAGCGCTAATATGGGCAATAACTGGAAAACCTGGAGAGGAGGGATCAGGGGAACGGCCTGTCTGATCTGAACCCGAGCAGTGAGTTGTTATTGGACTTCTGTGCTGGTCATGGTTTGTCCGTAACAAACACCATGTTCAGACACAAGGTTGCTCACCTGTACTTGGTACCAGAGCAGCTTGGGCTTGGGTCATTTGATCTGAGGTCATGTGTTTCGGACACTCGGGTAAAGAGAAGTGCCAAGCTGTGACCTGATCTTCATCCAGTGGTGAGTTGGATCGGGTGGTGGGGTAAACAGCCACACAGACCTGGTAGGCCCAAAGAAGTAGTGAGGGTCTGCTAGGAAAGGCTGGCAGAGGACTTCATCCACAATACGTTCCACTCCCATCTCCAGAAGAGCTTCTCACATGTTCTGGAGGAGGTTGGAAACATGGAATGGGAGTAGACCTGGTTTAAGACCTCCATCGAGGAAGTGGCTGTGCATAGCTGTGTCCAGAAGCTTGCTGGTGCCCGTTACAGCCAAAGAACCCTTTTGGTGTCCACCTGCGGTGAGGGAGGCCATCAGGTGGAAGAAAGAGACTTTCTGAGCTCGGTTGGGTCGGGGTACTCCCACTTCTGTTAATGGGTACCAGCAGGCAAAATAGGTAGCAGCTTTGGCAGTGGCAGAAGCAAAATCCAGAGTATGGGAGGAGTTCGGAGAGGCCGTGGAGAATGACTGTCAAGGATTTTCTGGAAAATGCTCCGACAACACAGATGAGAAGTGAGGGACACTGTGGAAACTGTGCTCAGTAAGGGCGGTGAACCTCTGAACTCAGCTGTGGACGTTGTTGAGCACTGGAAGGAAAGTCTGGAGGATCTTCTAATCAATAGGAACATGCCTCGGGGTGGTGGTGGTCCCCATTTTCAAGAAAGGGGACCAGAAAGTGTGTGCAGACTTTAAAGGCTTCACACTTCTCAGCCTCCCTGGGAAAGTTCATGTCAGGGTACCGGAAAGGAGAATCTGTCCGACAGTTAAACCTCAGATGCAGGAGGATCAGTGTGGGTTCTGTTCTGGTCATGAAAAGGTGGACCAGCTCTGCTGTTTGCAGACATCGCCCTTGTGGCCTCTACGTGTCGGGGGTCTCCACACACTTGAAGGGTTTGCAGCTGAGTGTGAAGCGGTCAGTATGAGAATCAGCACCTCCAAGTCTGAGGCCATGGTAGTATCCTGCAAAAGGATGGCGTGCTCCCTCCAGGTAGAGAGCGTGGACCAAGCCCAGGTGGAGGACTCTCAGGGACTTGTTGGCGAGTGATGGGAGAAGGGATTGTGAGATCAGTGGTAGGTTACGCGGCTGCAGGTGATCTACATCCCCACCCTCACCTATGGTCAGGAAGTTTGGGATTGCTCTTCATGATAGAATGAGGAACTGTGTTATCTGGGAGGAGCTTTAGGAAGGGGGTATCAGGGCTTGGCCTATTGCCACCACAGCTGTGAGCTGGATCAAGCAGATGGAGATGTATAGTTATGTTCTGAATGTCAGTTTAGCCCTTAGAGAAATTTCTGAAATGACACTGTTAAGAAATAAAGCTTTGCTGAGCAGCTTCACCAGCCTGAGATGTTTCATCATTTTACCACAGAAAAATGATGAAATGGAATTTCTGGAATTTCTGGCTCTAAGAAGAAAATAGCTTTTGCTCAGTTTTGATTCACCACCCTTAACACTAGAACCTTTAAACTTTTAAACTGAAAGATTTCTGAGAGACTGTTTGCTTTCTATTATATCACTAATATAATAATTCTAACTAGTGATATTACTAACATTATTATTAACAATGTAATATATTATTATTAACTAGTAAAATGATTAGCCACACTTTGTGTGTATAACAGTACAACAGATAGTTTAAGTCCAGTGGTGTCCCCAGTTGTTTGTCATTGAATGTCCTCCAATAAACAGTTGTTTTGTTCCAGAATGTTTTTTATGTCTTTACGTTTTGTCTTTCTTTACAGTCTGCAGTTGTCATGGTAACTAGGCCAGCAAGGGGGGCTGTGTGCACACTGTTTAAGTCCAGATTCTGTCTGTTTACCTGCCTATGTTTGAGTGTATCTGGTTTCTGGCAGCAGATCGTTTAAGTTAACAGCAGATCCTTTAAGTCTTTTAGGTTGTCCCTCCCTGGAGCACTTTAGGTAGGTACTGACCACTGCATACCGGGAACACCCCACCCCACAAGACCTGCCTGATGTTTTGGAGATGTTCTGACCCAGTCGTCTAGATCATTACATTACTTGATGATCACTCGCTGATTACTCGCTGCACCCCCTGACGGCTGTTAACCGCCTCTTGACCTCCTCTTAAAACTATGCCAGGCTTAGACACACTCAAAGGAAAGTGCTGGGTCCCCAGATCCACCACACCAGCCAACAGACACCTGTGCCGGCCAACACCACTTCAACAGTGGTGGAGGAAGAGAGCACGGCCAATTGTGCTCTCCCAGGCTCCGGCTGCAGATGACAAAGCGGCATGGCCCGGGACTCGAACTCGCGACCCCCATTCTATAGTGGTACTATGGCGAGTCAGAGTCCTCAGCTCTTGAAGGTGATGGAGGTGTTGAAGCAGGAGAAATGGGCAAGCGTAAGAATCTGAGACACTCTACTAAACTGTGATGTTCTAGACGACTGGGTCAGAACTTCTCCAGAACATCTCCGAAACATCAGAGAGGTCTTATAGGGTGTTCCCTGTATGCAGTGGTCAGTACCAACCAAAAGTGCTCCAAGGAAGGACAACCAGTGAATCAGCGATACGGTAATGGGTAACCAAGGCTCATTGATGCTCATGGAGGCCTCACCTCACAACTGGCAGGTTTGTGAAAATAAATATATAACAATCTGAAAATGAAAGGAAAGGTATGTTAAAAACCACAGGCCAATAATAGATAGTAAAACCAGCTTTTAATCAGCAAAACTGAATTTTATTGAAAAACAACAAATAAAATATGATTTTCTATGTTTTTATAAAATTGCCACATAATAAAACCATTAATTCAGCTCTTTTTTTTTTTTTTTTTTTTAAGATTTTTTTGAATTGCTGATTATTCAGGGGTGAAAGGAGCTATTTTTAAAAATCAGCCCTGTGTCAAAGTCAGTGAACACCCTTCATTTAATTTCCAACCCAAGTTCTCCATTTGTCGGACAATCAGATAGAAGACAAACCACCTTCATAAGGAAGAGATTTTCCAAAACCCTAACAACCCCCTGCAAGACCTGCTAGACCCCCCCCCCAACACTGGCCCCCCGTCAGATAAACAGCACTTAAAGCTTTCATCTCTGAGAGGGAGGAGAAGATCGATAAATGGAGGACGGTCTGACATGCAGATCTCTGACCAATTACACTGTTCATGCTGTGAGTGTCCTGACCAATCACAGTTCCACATGAAGGCTTGGATGAATGGAATTCATGAACCCCACATTTTATTATACTGCATCACAATAAAAAAAACTGTCCAGCGCTTTCAACAGTCTTACCAGTCAAGCTGGTCCCAACATAACTATTAGATGTTCCTGTAACTGGTGGGGAAAAGTGGAAAGCCTGTGTGTTTGGCTGGATTCGCTGGTGCTGTTTTTTTAGGTGTAGAGTGGGGGGAATGGAAGCTCCTCTGTTGGCTGTAGCCTGTATGAGAGAGAGAGAGAAAGAGAGAGAGACCCCGTCATGTGAGCAGTTCTTCTGGGTAGGTTTCACCCCAAACTCACTATTACATATGCTCCTCACCCACACAAACAGCCTACATTACCCAGCATGCTCTGCACTCTCTCACCAGTTCTCGGGGCTCCAGACGGTGTTTTCGGACTCCATGATGTGGAATGTGTAAACGTGGCGGGACGCATCAGATGTGTTCTCTGCGCTGCGGTGGACCACCTGGCCATGGATCAAAACCACTCCACCTGCACGATCATAGAACATATATATCATATATATATACTGTCAGTGGTTAAGCCCCTCCCCCAATGACTGTATAGATCAAATTTATCATATATACAGTCAGTGGTTTAGACCCTCCCCCAATGACCGTATAGATCAAATACATATATACAGTATATATATATATATATATGGATACTTTTGGACAGTGACTGACCTTTCTTCACAGGTGCTGGTATGAAGAGGCTGTCGTCGTAATTCTGCTCTCGGCCAATAAAATCAGTCAGAGGGAATGTGCCTTTAGGAGTCCGCACCATCCGCCTGGTGATTCCGCCTTACAGAGAGGAAACACCCGCTAAACACTCACACACAATATGGCCAAAGGTTTGTGGACACGTACTCATCTGACATTTCTTCTAACAACGAGTTCCATAACTCCCATTCTAATAGAGTGCACCTCAGAGTAGATGCCTTCACAAATAAGAAGTGTCCACAAACATTTGGACATTTTGTATTTTCCCAAAAAAGACCAGACGATACAAATGTGTGTCGCCAGTGTTGTCTGTGTGAGCGTGTGCTTGTATACCCACTGCTATGAGAGCCTGGTATGAACCACAGGCAGCCGTTGTGGAGAGTCGCGTCCTCCAGGGCAATCCACACCCCCATCACCCGGCCCAGAGGCTCCGTGTACAGAAAGGTGGCATCCTGATGAGGGGTCACTACCAAGGTCCAATGGATCACATATTAAAAACACTTCAACCACCCAATGAATGACTCTGAATGACTTTGTTTACACTGTACACACTACATGGGATAGTATGAGATGGGTTGGGATGCAATAGTATGGGACTGGCTGGGATGGGATGGGATAGTATGGGATGGGATGGGATAGTATGGGATAGTATGGGATGGGCTGGGATGATATGATGTGGGATGGGATAGTATGGGATGGGATGGGATGGGCTGGGCTGGGCTGGGCTGGGATGGGATGGGCTAGGCTAGGCTGGGCTGGGCTGGGATGGGCTAGGCTGGGATGGGCTAGGCTGGGCTGGGCTGGGATGGGCTGGGCTAGTATGAGATGGGTTGGGCTGGGATGATATGATATGGGATGGGATGGGATAGTATGGGATGGGCTGGGATGGGCTGTGCATCTTAGCACCGATATTATTTTCAAATGGTCGAGCGAGGATCACATTGAACACTCCCTCTCCAGCAGTTAAGATAATCTCAGATCATCTTAAGATCTCAATATTAAAATGCTCCTGGGAAACTAGGCTCACGCTCGGATTTCCGGGCCTATTTAGAGAACCCTTATGCTAAACTACATAGTACTGCACTTCTCTCATTCAGTGAAATCCCAAAGAAGAGGATGTTACTGTATCTCAGCACGTTCTCTTACCTTCTCCACCGATGCCTGGTTGCTGGAAACGGGAAAAGAAATAAAACATAAAAGATAAAATTGATTAGCGTTAGCATTCCTTTAACGTAACAGTCTGGTTTAATACACACAGCCGATCAGCTAAGACATGTTTGGTATCGGATGTGTGCTTCATTAGGTTCAGAATGAGAGGTGCTAGGCTAATGCTGCTAACAAACACAGGACTTTGACTGTCACCGATCCCAAAAATGTGAGCTAATTCCTTCAAAAATCAACTGAAGCTAGAATGGAACTACACTATCACCAGCTTAACATCCTTTTGTAGAGTCATTTCTCCAAAATTTCTACGATCGAAGATCTGGAGGAGTTACGAGACTCGGAAGGCGTGTGTTTACATGGAGATGAGGTCGGTGGCAGTCGAATTCCAGTATTTGTTAGCAACATTAGCCTAGCATCTCTCGTTAGATATCAAACAAGTCTTGGCTGGTGGGCTGCATCAATTAGGTTCATTTGATCATTTCTTCTAAGACTGAGATAAAGCACCACACTGTTGGTAACCTAGGTAACCGCTAACAAGGTAAATGTACCACACCTTAAAAATGTACATGCTCTGTAAAACAACAGGACTCATCAGACCCAGGTTCTTCATCAATCCCTGCAGATCGAGAGAGAAACACACACATGAGCCACAGTGGCGGAGCTTCAGACCACATGTTCTACACCCTTAAACATAAAGGTGCTACAGAAGGTTCTTTAAGAGATTCCACAGAAGAACCATTTTGGTGTGAACATGAAGAATCTTCAAATCGGTAACGAGTGTATTAATTTAAACTTCTAAAAACCTCTTCACACACACACACACACACACACACACACACACCTATTCTATAAACATGGCTCCTTATGAAAGACCCGTTGTAGCACCTTTATTTTTAACCCTTTAAAACCAGAACTATCAAATACTTGCCAGAAACTTTTTTTGTTTACTTGACCTTTTGACCAATTATATTATACATAAAAAAATTAAATAACTTTGCATAGAGAGGACTCAGTTTGTCTCATATTTTATAATTATATCATAAATAAAAAATTTGTATACAATATAATAAGAAATTATTGTATTATTAAATTATAATAAATATTATTACTATTATAGTACATATTGTCATTAATATTATTATTAAACATATTGTTAAGATTATTTGTTAACATATTGCCATTGATTGTATTATTTTACATATTATACAATTATTCTTATATTTTATACATATTTTCATTATTATTTTACATATTACTATCATTATAATTTAAAATGTGTAATTATAACTTTTAAATATATTGTCATTAATATTATTATTTTATGTATACTTTTGTAATATATTTTAATGAATATTATTATTATTATACATACTATTATATATATATATTTTTACATATTTTCTTAGATATATGTTTTTGACACGTTCTTAATATTATTTTACATATTATTAATATTATGCTATTATTTTTAAAAACTAACTAAAACATATAGTAGACAAACTAGTTTAACCCCTTATGTTCTTTAAAGTCTCCTTTAAAAATGTTTAAGTCATTTCATACTGAGAAATCTGTGTGTATTTTTCTGGTGCCTGCAGTGCACGGATAATCCACCAGGGGGCAACATGTATCTGATTTTATTTCCTTATTCATACAATGAATTATTATTTGCTTAATTTATTCTGTATTATTGTTACAATAGTAAATTATATGACATTCAATTGTTCTTTAAAATAATTAATTATGTAATTATCAAACCAATAAAGAACTAAATACATATGTATCAAATATGACACACTTGGCTTCAAAGGCTTAAGGCGAGCACTGGACATGGCGAGACGTGTATGAGGACATGTCCATCATACACTCTCGCTAGAACAAAGCTGGTGGGCGAAGGGTGGGAGGTGTACGCCATACCTGTATTTTAGGAGAGTGAGTGACGGCCTTAAACAGAGGCTCGTACGCATGGAGAGCTGAGGAGGAGCCGCAAAAGTGTTACTCTCGCCAGCGTGACACAGATGGACGAAGGTAAAAGATTGAAGCTGGACGTACTGAGGAGAACACTCACCGTGGCCGATTTTGTTCAGCGAACGCTCCTTCGGGACGGTGAACTCCCCTGAGAACAGAGAGAACCGCATGGTGAGTCCCAGAGAGCATAACTGGATAGGATATGGCCCTCCCACCACCCCCAACAGTTAGCATGGCGCTAGCCAGCACGGGCGCCGGATACCTGACACAACTCCATTAGCACAACAGAATTAGCATTGAGCTCCAGTGGTGCTGAGTTAGCAACACTGTGTAAAGATGGGGTGGAGCTCTATCTGACCTGCTAATGCTAGCCCTCACCCTCCTAGTGCAAAAATCCAAGATGGCCGCTCCGCACCCCAGCAGATTTTGGATGCGCTAACAATGCTAACCTAGGACATCTAAATTGGGTCATATTTTGGTTAAATTCACCACAAAAGTTTCGGTAAAAGATCGTCAAACCAGTTGCGGGAAACTCCGAAGTCATTTTGATGCAATTTTGTACAATTTTCGGAATGTTTACCTGGATGTGACGTCATTTCCAGAGGTAAAAGGAACGTAGCATTAGCTAGTAGGTAGAACTGGCCACAGCTTAAGGCCGGCCAGGTACAACGTTACATGGCCTCTTACTGGACGTCCGTATGCAGGGCTACCAGATAGCTGGTCAGCGCTAAATCATCAACAAACAAAAAAAACCTACACCCTTTCACACAACATTCCTAAAGAAAAGCCAAAAGCCAGGACACGAACCCTTATTGTCAAAGACTCCTTTCTCGAAGAAGAAACGGATCTTGTCCCCACTGGTGATGAAGTAGTCAGCGTTTCCCTGGAGAAAGACACACAGAGGTCATGTGACCTTGCGGCGAGGCTCAGTAGATCGTAAACGTGAGAAGAAAAGTCCACGTTAATCAATGGTAGAACAACATTAGCCTGAATTACATTAAGGGTATAAGGTCTAGGCAGTATGGCCAGTCAGAATGGACAAAAGTTTTGGGACATCTGCTCAATTATCGTTTCTTCCGAAATCAAGGTGCTTTGAGGAACCTTCAAGGAACCTTTTTCTTCTAAAAAAAAACTTTTCTTGAAGGTTCCTCAGGGCACCTTATGAGGTTTTCCCACAGTTTCAAAAAGTTTCTCAAGGAGGTTCCTACACTTTTAGGGCTTTCTAGTAGAAATTTTTTTTTTCATTTTTTTAATGGCATTCAGCAACAAGAGCATAGGTGAGATCAGGATGTTGATTAGGCAGCATGGTGCCAATAGGTTCATCAGTGTTTATGTGTTACAGAGAGTCCTATTCTATTGGCAGTTGTTCTCTACAGGGACTAGACACAAGCTGTGTGTGTGTATTTGCACATCTGTACCAGCAATGGGCGCAAAGTAGACCCCTAGAGCTTCACCCACTATATGATTTACCATCCGGCTCTTCAGGGCCCCTCGGGTCATTGAGTACATGGACGTTGGAGCTCATATCATGTGAGAACCTTTTACCGTGGAATTCCTGATTATCCTGCTGCGTAGTCAGCTCAAACATCTGTACACACACACACACACACACACACACACACACACATACCTGTCTAAACAAAGTTCTAGGCCATGTGACTATCCCACGCTATGACTCTACAGAACTACTCTACCTTAGTTCCTCTACTGCCTGAGGGAGAATACAAATTCCTACAGAAGACCCCGTCTGGGGCCTTAGGGGGTCTTACCTGCATCTTTCCAGCCAGACAAAGTGTTTCCGAGAAGCAAAAGAGAATTGCCCACAGTTAACAACTCAGGAAAATCAGGCGAGCCCGGTTTTGCCGGACCTCCACTGGCTGCATAGAACCGTTAATGGCGTTTCAACAGTTTGGAGTTTGGGTCTAAAATCTCTGCTCTTTACTGTGAAAAAGGTTCTGTGGGATAAAATCACCTCCATTCTGTTTCCTGTAGCATTTCCTTTGACCCTCACTGGTAAAGGACTCAAGCCTTGCCCTCATAGACCCCGTATATACTAGAGTTTAGACCCAGGACCTCATCAACACGGCCTGTGACTAACACACCTTCCCTCAGCATCGCTACCGCAGCACCAGAATCACAACAACTGCCGCAGTATCAATGCTAACACTGCTGGGTGAGGTAGCGATGCTAATACAGTGATAGGGTGCTGGGTGAGGTAGCGATGCTAATACTGCAGTAGCAATGTAGCGAGGCCGATGTCGTAAAAACGCAGTTGAGGGGGTGGACCGTCTCGACTGGCTAACTACTATCATGCTAGCTACATCAGCTGACTAACCAGTAGAATGCTAGCTAATACAGTCGAGGTGGGGGTGGACTAGCTCGACTGGCTAACTACTATCATGCTAGCTACATCGGCTGACTAACCAGTAGAATGCTAGCTAATACAGTCGAGGGGGTGGACCGTCTCGACTGGCTAACCAGTATCATGCTAGCTACATCGGCTGACTAACCAGTAGAATGCTAGCTAATACAGTCGAGGTGGGGGTGGACTAGCTCGACTGGCTAACCAGTATCATGCTAGCTACATCGGCTGGCTAACCAGTAGAATGCTAGCTAATACAGTCGAGGGGGTGGACCGTCTCGACTGGCTAACCAGTAGAATGCTAGCTAATACAGTCGAGGGGGTGGACTAGCTCAACTGGCTAACTACTATCATGCTAGCTACATCGGCTGACTAACCAGTAGAATGCTAGCTAATACAGTCGAGGGGGTGGACCGTCTCGACTGGCTAACCAGTAGAATGCTAGCTAATACAGTCGAGGGGGTGGACTAGCTCAACTGGCTAACTACTATCATGCTAGCTACATCGGCTGACTAACCAGTAGAATGCTAGCTAATACAGTTGAGGTGGGGGTGGACTAGCTCAACTGGCTAACTACTATCATGCTAGCTACATCGGCTGACTAACCAGTAGAATGCTAGCTAATACAGTCGAGGGGGTGGACCGTCTCGACTGGCTAACCAGTAGCATGCTAGCTAATACAGTCGAGGGGGTGGACCGTCTCGACTGGCTAACCAGTATCATGCTAGCTACATCGGCTGGCTAACCAGTAGAATGCTAGCTAATACAGTCAAGGTGGGGGTGGACTAGCTCAACTGGCTAACCAGTAGCATGCTAGCTACATACAAGCTCTACGAAAAAAAGGTGTTTTAAAATTCAAAAGTTTCATAATTATGATTCATTTCTAATAATAATTTCTAATATAACAATAATAATAATAATAATAATAATAATAATCGAGTCCCTCTCTAGACTCGTGAGCCTTATGAGGAGCAGACGTGCCCACAGGAGGTCTGATCTACCAGGATAAGCTTCCACCCTCTACCACTAGGAGGCATAGCCCTACTCCTGGAGATCCACCAGGCTGCAGGGGTTCGGTCAGGGGGAGTATCTGAATGTTACAGCCAGATGTTTCAGATCAGGGCTGAAGCTTAACTTAACGTACAGTAGATCTCCAAGAACATCGGTTTCCCAAAACAAGGCCTTCATGTCCTGCTTTAATGCCCTGCACTTTGACTTTTGGGAGGCAACGGTTACCTGGGTCTTGAGCTGCTCGTCGTGGTCCGTGGAGAACTGAATGCGGCAGTGTGACGGGACGTCCATCTGCTCCACGATCTCACCCATCCTCTGCCGCAGCTCATCACACTCCTCCGGGCTGAGCAGCCCCTCCAGCACCAGGTAACCATCCTCCTGGTACTGCGGAGTTGTACACATGGTCACAACGGGAAGCGCTGTGGGGTTCGGCTAAAAGCTGAAGCTAACTGAGAGGGTTTAGCATCTCTTTACGTATTGCTGCACTGGCAGGACAACAAGAACAACAACAACAAAAAAACTGTTTAATGCTAAAATCAAAGCTAAGCTATGCTATGCTAACGTTATGCGGCTCCTGTGAGCCGTTGCAGTGATGGAAATCAGCCAATCGGAGCCCACGAAGGGAAGGCTTGGAATAATATTTATCTTTTAATTAAATAAACAAACAATAATAAATGTTGCGGTGCTAAAACCAAAGCTATCAGAGCTCACAAAGGCAAGACTTGGAATAATAATTATTTTTAAATAAATAAATGAACAATAATAAATGTTACGGTGCTAAAATCAAATGCTAAGCTATGCTAACGTTATGCGGCTCCTGTGAGCCATTGCGGTGATGTAAATCAGCCAATCAGAGCTCACAAAGAGAAGACTTGAATTTTTTAACCAACATTTTTTTTAAATAAAAAATAAATTATAATAATAATAATAATAATAATAATAACTGTTACGGTGCTAAAACCAAAGCTAAGCTATGCTATTGTTATGTGGTTCCTGTGAGCCACTGCAGTGATGTAAACTGACCAATCAGAGCAGAGTTCAGTAATTTTTTTTTTCGTAACAGGGTGGTAAATCGTCATCTGAACATTTTTGTTTATTTACTACAATTAAAGTCCCATATTTGCTGTTTTTACACCAAATAAAAATGTAAACCCACAGTAAATTGATTTTACAGCAGCTTTAAGTGATTTCTTACAATTATTTTTGTGCAAATAAAATAAATTAATAAAAAAAGTAAGGAAAGAAAGGAAGGGAGGGAGGGAGGGAATCGAGGCACTGGGAGTCGGGGCTATTGCGAAATCCTCAGGAATGTGCTGAGGGGTTTTGAGGGGTGCACCCTGAATGTTATGCACCCAGCTGTCAGCCTGAAAAACGCTCAGATTTCCCTCAGATTTCCCTCCAAGAGCGTGAAATCGACTCTCAGCGACGAGTTCATGACCAGGACGGCTTCAGTGACCCAACCCGGACTCACCTTCCCAACGTCCTGCTCCGTCAGCACGTCCATGCTCCAGCCAGCGCTCCAGCAGCACAGCCAGAGGAGCGTCCTGCCTCTGCCCACCCGCTTTCAGGCGAGAGGCGTCCCGGCTCTATGATTGGCTGGCAGTGCATCTCCCCCCCCCACCCTCCCCGCCCCCTCCTGCTCCTTCGCTTAATGAGCCAATCCCAGGCGGGGTCGATGAACTGCCAGCCAATCCTAGCGGAGAAAGGCGGGGCAGGGTCCAATACAGGTGGGTCTAGGCCTCACGTGACTTCGACGTGACCAGCTGAATTCACGGTAACCTTGGTGACAGTAATTGGATTTTGGACACAGACCACGTGACCTGTAAACCTGCTGCACTCCAGAGAGTCAGTACTAGGTCAACCATCAGGAGGTCCAGGTAGGAGAGCTACTGCGGCCGAACAGGGGGTCCTCTGAATTGTAGGCCTACGCCTACAGCTCCAGATGCCCACCGGAGACCCTACACGTTACCTGGACAGTGATAATGACGGTAAAACCGCGGCAGAGCCACAATTACAGCCACTATCCAATGTCTTATATGCAGTTCCTGTCATCGTCCGCCAGAGGGCAGTCCAGAGTAAGGCAAAAGGATCAGGCACGCCTGCCCTCATCAGCTTAGCCTCTCATTGGCCATCCGGGGATTCCCTGCTGCTATCTTACCCGTGACCTTAAGGGGTCAAGTCATCATAAATGTGGACTTGAGCAGCACAACTTTCCCAGAAGTCTTTGTAATCTGATTGATTAAATAAATAAATAAATAAATAAAATAAAATCCCACAAAGCTGTTTTTAGAAGCCACTGGTGCTGGATACATTCCAGGGGCGGGCAAAACCGACCACGATGCAACACTTCAGATCAAAGCTGTGCTACATGAAATATCCAAAAGTTTGTGGACACCCCTTCTAATGAACGCAGGTTTCAGGTGCTGACACAGATGTGCACATGCACACACACAGCTTGTCGGGATCTTGTGGGGAAGCATTGCCAATAGAACAGGACTCACACACACACACACACACACACTTACTCTCGCAGTCCAAATAATAGGGCAACATCAGAGCCAATTAATTAGTCATATACATCATACTTCATTTGCATAATAATGAACTGGACGCAAAATCACAGCTACAAATGACGTAGTACCACAGGACACGACTGGGCCCTTGACGCCCTGTCGCTTGATAGCGTGAACGCATGGTCCCCGGTCCCGCCCCATTTACTGAGACAGCCAATGAGAAACGTGGTCATTAGTATAAAGTAAACAGCAGTCTAAGAAACACTGACTGTACGAGGTACAATGAGAGAGAACTGCAGCCGATACACTGGAGACACTGTAGTGATGACTGTAAAGGGGCTGAGGCTGAAAGGCTCCGGACAAGCTGTCCCCTGTCTCAAACCACACTCAGGACGAGAGAGAGAGAGAGAGAGGGGGGGGGGGGGGGGAGAGAGGTTAGTTATGAATGGAAGTCTTTAACACAGTGAGTCTTTCACTCCAACAGACCAGCCCCAGAAATCAAACGGCCTGTCTGCCTCCTCAACACACACAACCCCCTGTTCCCCTCGCTGCACTGATTAGAATAGTGTGTGTGTGTTTGTGTGTGTGTGTGTCCAGTGAACGCTTGGGAGTGTATGTTTATGTTTCATTTAACCTTGAGAAGCCCGGCATTTTAATCTCGGTCGGATCTCTCGTAATTGAGCGTTAAATGGAACGAGAACAGTGGTGTAAAACGAGGCTCAGACTCTACAATCATAAATATAGAGCATATATAGAAATATTTAGTATTAACTGAACACCCAGTGTTTGATTTATGGAGGTATTTTACATCATGAAGGCCCAGAGATGGAAAACACTGCCTGACGTGACGGATCAGGAAACGTCTGTTGATCAGCTGCAGTTCCTTCTTTACCCACAAGCTTAAGCCTTTTAGGAGTGAAGCATCTTTCTTTTTTTAACCGACCAACGAAACTAGCCAACCAACAAAGCAACCAAATTAGTACACCGACCAACAATCCAACAAACACCAACTAGCCCACAGACTAAGCAACAAACCAACTAAACTAACCAACAAAGCAACCAAATTAAAATCAACCAACTAACCCAACCAACTGACTAACCAACAAACCAACTAACTAGCCAACAGAATAACTAATCAACTAAATCAACTATGAAAATCAAATTAGCCAACAATCAACTAGTCCATAGATGAACCAACAAACTAAACTAACCAACAAACCAACCAGCCCTCTGACTAACCAACAAATTAACCAACCAGCCCTCTGACTAACCAAAAAACCAAACTAGCCTACAAATTAACCAACCAGCCCTCTGACTAACCAAAAAACTAAACTAGCCTACAAATTAACCAACCAGCCCTCTGACTAACCAACAAATTAACCAACCAGCCCTCTGACTAACCAACAAACTAAACTAACCTACAAATTAACCAACCAGCCCTCTGACTAACCAACAAATTAACCAACCAGCCCTCTGACTAACCAACAAATTAACCAACCAGCCCTCTGACTAACCAAAAAACTAAACTAGCCTACAAATTAACCAACCAGCCCTCTGACTAACCAACAAATTAACCAACCAGCCCTCTGACTAACCAACAAACTAAACTAACCTACAAATTAACCAACCAGCCCTCTGACTAACCAACAAACTAAACTAACCTACAAATTAACCAACCAGCCCTCTGACTAACCAACAAACTAAACTAACCTACAAATTAACCAACCAGCCCTCTGACTAACCAACAAATTAACCAACCAGCCCTCTGACTAACCAACAAACTAAACTAACCTACAAATTAACCAACCAGCCCTCTGACTAACCAACAAACTAAACTAACCTACAAATTAACCAACCAGCCCTCTGACTAACCAACAAACTAAACTAACCTACAAATTAACCAACCAGCCCTCTGACTAACCAACAAACTAAACTAACCTACAAATTAACCAACCAGCCCTCTGACTAACCAACAAACTAACTAAACTAACCTACAAATTAACCAACCAGCCCTCTGACTAACCAACAAATTAACCAACCAGCCCTCTGACTAACCAACAAACCAATTAATTTACTCAACCAACCAACAAGCCAACTAACCAGGTATCCATTTGCCTAACCAACAAACCAACTACATAAATCAACTATGAAAACCAAATTAGCCAACAAACATTAACTAGTCCACAGACTAACCAACTAAACTAACCAACCAACAAACAACCAGGTAGCTATCTGACTAACCAACCAAATTAGCCAACCAACTAACCAATAAATCAAACAACCAAATTATCCAAGCGACACACCAACAACCAGCTAACCTCCCAACTTACTACCTAACTAACCAAGAAATGCATAAATTAAATAACTAACCAACTTATTTACTTTCCAAATATCCAACCAGCCAAAAAAATTAAACCGAACAAATAACT